>NC_089588.1:129664508-129824508 GCF_019320115.1 Miscanthus floridulus
TCGCTGACATGGCACATGGCCTGCATCAGTGACATGTCTGAAACGATGCCTGTTTCTGCATCGATGTTCAGTGACGCCATTGAATATTAACTCGGCAGTGTCCTCCTGTCCATTGGAGGTTGGAGGTTGCTCTAGAGAGTGAGCTCTACACGGAGCCAGCATGCTGTGTCCTCCAACTTGAAGCCTTGCCATCGCCGCCACCACAGTAGCAGTAGGACTACGAATCCACTACGCTCACATCTGAACCAACCAAGAGAGGAAGCATGAGTGTGGTGACGGTCAGCTTGTGTTGCAACATGCCGTCGGGTACATAAGTTCTTTATAATAATGTGGCCTTAAATATGTAGATTTTTCAAATAGCCCCTTTGAATTGGTGTTTAGTTTCCATAAGTATTCCAAAAGTTGTAGGGTTAATTTTTTGAATTGCCTGTTCTATAATAGCTACAGTGTTGATTGTTAACCCGAAAGATTCTGAAACATCAACACATAGTTTCTTTTTACTAGCGTGATCATGTGTTTGATGTGTCATGCCGTATTTTTTTTAATCTCAGTAAATTTCTTGCTTCTGCAGAAGCTCCAAGCATTACTAACCAATGGTTCTTGCACTTTCATGTGGATAGGTATTTTATTGTTATTGATGATGTATGGGAAGTGCCCACTTGGGAAGCAATCAAACTGTCACTTATTGAGAATAATTGTGGAAGTAAAGTAATCACAATTACTCGTAAGTTTGATGTTGCTACTGAAGCCGGTGATGTTTACAAGCTAAAACCACTTTGTGATGATGACTCAATGAAGTTATTCTATACAAGGATATTTGGTGAAGAGGGGAAGTACCATGATAACCAACCTGAAGATGTCATCAATAAAATTGTAAAGAAATGTGGTGGCATACCATTAGCAATCACGATGTCGTGTTCATGATATGGTTCTTGATCTGATGCGTAAGCTTTCATATGATGAAAACTTTATTGCTATATTAGGTGATAATGTTGAAGGAACACCTGCACCGAGCAGTGTCCGTCGGTTAGCCAACCAAAATAGAATAGCCGAGCACATTAATTCTGAAACAATAGTTATTGGGATGCCAAAAGTGTGGTCATATACCGCATTCAAGTGTTTTATTGATAGCCGGGACCAGTTTTTGAGATTTAAACTTTTGCGCGTGCTGGACATAGTACGCTGCAACTTTGAGAAAGATTGCCACCTTGAGCATCTTGTGATTTACTTCACTTGAGGTACCTTAGGATAAGATTCAACTGTAGTTCCCTTGAGCTCCCCATACAACTAGGGAATCTAAAGTTACTGCAAACACTCGATATGGGCGGTACATTGCCAGCAAGCATTGTGCACCTAACAGAGCTGGTCCGGCTATGTGCTGACAAAAAGGTACCGGATGGGAGTGGGAAGCTGGTTTCCCTGGAGGAGCTAAGAATAATGAATGGTTGCAGTGACAAGGCCTTGAAATTTTTGAAAGAGCTTGCCAGCCTGCGAGAACTGAGGGTGCTCGTGTTTGGCACTCAAGGGGCGGACGAGAGCATGCAGAGAGATTTTGTGGAGTCTCTAAGCAATATGCAAAAGCTCCCGCATATAGATGTGTACGGTTCAGCTTGGCACGCAGATACAACCATGTGGGAAGCAGCAGGCTTTGTGCTCCCACGACCTCTCCATTATTTGAGATGGCAGGCAATTAGATTGTCCAAATTGCCGTCATGCATTAATCCCACACGTCTTCCCAACCTGGCCCACTTGGAGCTGTCGGTGACTACTATGGATGTGCAGGATCTGAAACTCCTTGCTAGGTTGCCGACGCTCTGTTATCTCACTCTTAACAGTGTCCACAGTAACTGCAAGTAATATTAACGCTGGTGACGGCTGCTTCTTCCAGAAGTTGAGGTACTTTGAGAGCAATGCAATGGTCCTGTTTGAGCAGGCCAACGAGGAGGACACTAGCGTTTCATTGCATATGTGGAATGGAGAGGATGCTATGCCCTTTGCCTCTAGAAAAAGCAATGACTCTAGAAAAGTTGTACCCACTGGCGTGATGCCAAATCTTGAAGTGCTTGAGCTTGATGTCCCTCTGCGGGCTCTAAAAGATAACTACAGTGAATATTGCTTGGAGTACCTGCCTTCCCTTCGGGAACTCAGAGGGCGGATCTTCTCTCGTGGCATGCCTGCTACGGAGAGGGATGCTGCGTTTGCTTCACTGAGAAACGCATGCAACGTGCATCCTAACCATCCTACGTTTGGTATGCTGCGTTCGCTGCACTGAGAGACGCATGCAACGTCCATCCTAACCATCCTACGTCTGGTATGCATATATCATATTAATCAGGTACGACGAGAATTTTGTAGTTCCGATCAAGTTAATATCTCATTATTTGTTTCTATCAGTTCTGTCTCATTTTGGAATATATTATCTATATACAGCACTTGCTTGTCTACTCAATTAATTATTAGCTTTATCCGAATTTTCAGGGGACACAATAATAATGTGTCTTGAGATACGAATTTGGATCTGCATGCGTACGGTGTATGTAAGTACTCTCTCCAACCTGTTCTGTCCTATCCTAGCTGATGGTGTCACTGTTGCTGCTGCACCGACTTTGTTTCTGGCCACCAGTCGATACTCTGTTTTCCAGTCTCCTATGTCCTATATCGATATAACATTTCCTTTTTGCATAAAGTTTGAGGAGGCTCTATGTATTTCCTTTTTGCATTGCCGCTGCCTGGTTTCCACACGACGCATTTGCCCGCTGGGATGCTGGATCCAGGCATGGAACAAGAGAATCCTGCCATGGAGCCGGCAGACCTGGTATCGTTTATGTGCGGGTTGTGCTGTCGTAGCGGTCCAGCTACGGCAGTTGCTGAATAAAATTTGCACCTACCCCCCCCCCCCCCCCCCCCCCCCCCCCCCCCCCCCTTCTTGAACAAGTACGAGGGCTGCGTGCCATTCTGTATTACGGAAGAAGATAAAAGAGGAGGGAAACACCACTAAGTACACTGTTTTTGAAAAGTTATAGACTCACCTGTTGTAAAAGAAAAGTGACCTTAACCATAACCTCTACTGAAACTGAACATCGGCTAGGGTGGTCAAAAGAATTGGGAAAGAGTGAAAGACCATAATTGCGTAAAACAATATCGTCTGTAAATTTCGTATTCCCGTCGGTAGAGTAATACACAACCAGCCGTCAGCAGGGAGCAAAAGGCGTCACAACAATGTGCAGAAGTTTACACCTGCAGAAGCTTTAGCCTCAATCAGATGGAGCTATATATATGCAGATGCCAATAACAAGCTGAAAAAGCTTAGAATGGACAAGAACAATGGTGAAGTCTCCTCCTTAACGGTGTTTCTTTCTGACTTTAATTGGCTTGCGTGTGAACTAGATCCCCTGCGATGGATCAGCATGAGAAAAGCGTATAAACGCACATACTAGTTTGTCATGGCCCAGCATGCCACTGCACTCAGATCTAACCTAAGACATCAACCGCGGTCTAAACTGAAGGCAATAATAGAGGACAGGGGCAGAGGTCCGCGCAGGCCAGCAAGTCAAGACGTCGCCCCCCACTCACGGTGGAGCAGCATATGTTGTGCTCATCTACGCGCAGCCACCAGCAAGCATGCCTCGCTCCATCTAGAGCCTTGCCACCACCACAGTTAATATAGAGTATAAGTTTTATATTTATATCTACCTAAGCCAAAATAAACAAAATATCTCTCAAATCAGCATGTATTATGTTGTAACACGGCCTCCGAGAGTGGCGGAGACCTACGCGGCCAGCAGTTCGCAGAGACGTCTCCGACCAACTACCTAAGCAAAGGCCCAGCTACCACGCCTCCAGACCCAGAAAGATGACGGTTTCTCAGACTGCTTGCAGGACGCTGCCGGTGACCCTGGCGCAGCCTCCGCCCGGTTAGCTCGTAGGCATCTCCGGGCGAAAGGGGCGGAGACCACCCCGCTGCAAGGCTAATCAAGTGCCAACGTTACCTACGTGTGTGTGCAGGTAACCAGAGGAAGGCGCTCGTGGACGATGCGGGCGCGCCGGACCGGCCCTGCTCGTAGGGGCGGAGACCCGAGCAGGAGGACGGCAATACATGGCGTCGGGGGTCTGCGGCCCCGGCGTCCCAGGGGCGGAGACCTACGGCGGAGGCCCAAAGGCCCTTTGCCGAATCCTGAGGCCTGATGGGGTGGAGACCTACGGCGGAGGCCCAAAGGCCCTTCGCCGAATCCTGAGGCCTGATGGGGTGGAGACCTACGGCGGAGGCCCAAAGGCCCTTCGCCGAATCCTGAGGCCTGATGGGGCGGAGACTGACGGCGGAGGCCCAGAGGCCCATCGACGAATCCTGAGGCCTGATGGGCCGACTGATCGCGCAGGCCCAGTACCTAAGGGCGGCATGACAAGATTACCCCCGAGAGGAAAGGCGAGTAATGGAATATTCCGAGAATGTACTGTAGCAGTTGGAGGGTACTATTGTAAACTCTGTAAAAGTGGTAGTTGAGCCCTATAAATAGGGAACACTTGTAACAGTGCGCGAGGTTGGAAAATGCATTTAATGAAGCCCTAGTATTACATGCCGCTTCTCTTCTCGCCCATTTGTCGTGCCTGTCTCCCGAGCCTCTGCCCGTGGGCAGCGCTTAGCGGGCGGAGGCCTCTACCTCCTCTACACTGTCTGAGACCGCTAGTCTCAACATTGGCGCCCACCGTGGTTTGGCCAAGGCAAACCAACGCTGGCAGGCAAAAGAAAAACCACCACCAGAGCAGCAACGACCACGGGTCAGAGAGGAAGGCCTAGGCGCACCACTCGTAGCACCTACGCAACCTCGCCAGCGGAGGATGGCACCAGAGCAGATGCCCAGGGTCAACCACCAGAACCCCAAGATCTAGAGATTCAAGATCCGGAGGCCCAACCAAATTCAGGCACAACACTCGAGCAAGAACTGCAACAGCTGCAAGCACAGTTGCAAAGAGCGCAACAAGAGAGGGACAGAATGGCAGTAGCATTCGCAGCTAATCAGCAAGCTACCCAAGCGTCAGCACAAGCAGCAGAAATAAGACAGCAGTTGGCAGTCCTACATGCTGAGATGCTAAGTATGCAGCATGCAGTACCAGCGTCAACCTCCGCAATTCCAGCCTCCGCAGTAACACCTCCGCCAGTGATCAGCCCGACCATGATGCCATCTCAGGTGATGCGGAGGCCTATCGATCCCAAGTCCCCACTCTCTGAAGGGATACAACAGTCGCCATGGCCAACGGCGTACAAGCCAATCACACTACCAAAGTTCAACGGCAAGACAGACCCCCATCAGTTCATTATGAGTTACGAGGCAGCAGTAGCCTCCACCGGTGGAGACGACGCCGTCTTGGCAAAGTCATTTGTCATTGCAGCCGAAGGCGACGCATTGGCTTGGTATTCTATACCCAAACCAAGCACAGTCTATTCTTGGGAAAACCTCCGGGACAAGATATTGGCAAATTTCAAGGGGCTGACAGCACAGTCGCTGACTTCCACAGATCTGTTTCAGTGCAAGCAAATGCAGGGAGAGACACTACACGACTACTTCTGGAGATTCGTGTAACTAAAGGCGAAGGCACCAGATGTCCCAGACGAGATCGCCATCGAAGCAGCGATCAAAGGCCTCCAAATCGACCCATTCGCAGCACACCTAGCACGAAAGAAACCAACTTCCATACAGCAGTTGTATGATGAGTTCGAGAAATACTGCAGATCAGATAATGACCTCTGAAAAAGGCTGGAGGAGTAGGGTCAAAACATATAGCAAAACAGTAGCAAAAAGTCCCAGAAAACCTACAATAACCAGAATGTATCAAATCAGAAACCAGGCCAGGGGCAAGTGCTCAGCATCGAGGGTCAACCTCACCCCGAGCAAGGGCAACTAGAAGCGCCAGCACGGCCGGAGACCCAGACCAGGAACCAAGGTCGGCAAGGTTACCAAGGCAAAAACTGGAACAAAAACCACAGCCAGATACAACGCAGGCCATATTGCGTTTTTCACGGCGAAAACGCCGGGCACAGCACCAAAGATTGTCTGGAGACAAAAGAGACACAGGAAAGGATGAAGAACAAGTAGACTGCCCAACCTCCGACACAGCAGAGCGCAAGAGAGGTCAACACCACCTACACAATAGGCCACCAGCAGTACTGCCTAATGTACCCAGCGCTAAACGCAACCCAAATACGTCCCTCCACACTAGCCTCTGCCTATTACCCAAACTTCCTACCAGCATGGCGGTCAGTGCCTTCGCAGCAGCCTCCGACGGGTAACTACAGGTCGGAGGCAAGCCTAACCTACATAAACCCAAAACATCCCCATATAACCTACCTCGAAACAAACCCACCGGCACAAAACCAAATCAGGTTCGAGCCTCCGCCGCAACAGCACCACATGCAGCAACTGCCTCCACCGCCACCTAACAACCAGCCACCAGCACCAAAAAATGAGCCAAACCCAGAAAACCAAGTCAACCCCCATGGACCGCTACCAACAATAGGCATGATACTACCAATCGCCGGAGGATCATCAATGGAGTTTCAAACGAAAAAACAGAAAAATGATCACCTCCGCCTGGTGAACAACGTAGCAGTCTAAGGCCCAGCGAAATACACAGATTGGTCCAGAGTCCCAATCACCTTCACAGAAGAAGATCTCCAGCTAGAGAGCTACCCTCACGCAGATGCAATGGTAATCAAGACCAACATAGCAGCATGGGAGATAAGCAGAGTACTGATTGACACTAGCAGTTCAGCAGATATCATCTTCGTAAATACCTTCGACCAAATGAAGCTCAGTAGAAATCAACTACAGCCCTCCGAATCTCCTTTGATAGGATTCGGAGGCAAGCAGATACAAGCATTAGGAAAATCTCACTCCTAGTGCCGTTTGGAACCCAAGCAAATGCTAGAACCGAGTACATAACCTTCGACATCGTTGATCTGTATTACCCATACAATGCCATCTTGGGCAGAGGATTCACAACCAAATTCAACGTAGCCCTGCATATGGCCTACCTGTGCATGAAAATACCAGCACTCCATGGTATTATCATAGTCCGAGGTAGCCAGAAAGAAGCAAGAAACATAGAAAAAGCAATCTACAGAGTCCAAAGAAACATCAATGCAGTCGAGTCGGCACACAAAACTAGAGCCTCCGAATATGCCCAGAGGAAAAACAGATATGGCAGGTCAAGAAGAGACAAAGGTGACCCCTCTAGAAAAGGAGTTACTAGACAGAAAAGTAACAATCAGCTCAGAGTTGAGCAAGGCAGAGGAGGAAGAGCTCATGGAAACTCTAGTAAAAAACAAAGACATCTTCGCCTGGTCAGCCTCCGACCTACAGGGAGTCAGCAGGGACATCATACAGCATGAACTGGATATGAATGAAAACATGAGGCCAAGAAAGCAGAAACAGAGAAAAATGTCGGAGGACAGAATCCTGGCAGCAAAGGCGGAGGTGCAAAGGTTGCTAGATGCAAAAGTCATCAGAGAAGTCAAGTATTCAGAATGGCTTACAAATGTAGTACTGGTGCCAAAGAAGAATGGCAAAATGAGAATGTGCATAGATTTCACAGATCTGAATAAAGCTTGCAAAAAAGACCCTTTCCCATTGCCAAGAATAGATGCCTCCGTCGACAAGGCAGCTAGATGCCAGAGGTTCTCCCTCCTCGACTGTTTCTCTGGGTATCACCAAATCTGGATGAAAAAAGAAGACGAAGACAAGACAAGTTTCACCACTCCATCTGGGACATATTGCTACACCAGAATGCTGGAAGGCCTCAAAAATGCCGGAGCAACCTTTGCTAGAATGACAAAGGAAGTTTTGAGCTCACAACTAGATAGAAACATCATAGCCTACGTCGATGACATAGTGGTCATGAGCAAGAACAAGGATGATCATGTCTTCGACTTACAGGAGACCTTCGCCAACCTCAGGACAGCTGGCCTCTGCCTCAACCCAGAAAAATATATATTTGAAGTCACAAAAGGAAAGATGCTCGGATACATCATAAGCGGCGAAGGCATCAAAGCGAACCCAGACAAAACCAGAGCAATAATGACAATGGTAGAACCCAAAAACAAGAAAGATGTGCAAAAGCTGACGGGAAGAATAGCAGCGCTCAATAGATTCATCTCAAAATCAACAGAATGCAGCCTCCCCTTCTTCCAAACACTGAGGGGTGGAGACGTACAACTTTGAGTGGGGGTCCAAGCAGTCGGAGGCATTTCATAAATTGAAAGAGTATCTGGCAAACTCACTGGTGGTCTCCGTCCCAGAATCAGACAGCCACCTATTGCTATATGTGGTGGCCTCCGACCATGCAGTCAGTGCAGTCTTAGTCCATGAGCTGGAAAAAGAATCAGGCAAAACTCAAAAGCCAGTTTATTTTATCTCAGAAGCATTGTCCGGAGCCAAGCTAAACTATACTGAGGTAGAAAAAGTTGCCTACGCAGTACTGATGGCATCAAGAAAACTAAAGCATTATTTCCAAGCCCATGAAATCTCAGTTCCAACATCGCTGCCACTGCAAGACTTGCTCAGAAACAAAGAAGCCTCCGGCAGAATACGCAAATGGGCCACAGAGCTATCATAGTTTGGTGTCTCATATGTCCCCAGAACAGCAATCAAATCACAAGCACTAGCCGATTTTGTAGCAGATTGGACACCTCCGACAGAGCCCAAGATACAACCAACCACTCAAGGTTGGATAGCATTCACAGATGGAGCCTGGGGCCAAGCCGGAGCAGGAGCCTCCGCCGTCCTAACGGCACCCTCCGGCGTCAGACTGAAATACGCAACAAGGCTAGAGTTCAAATCAACAAACAACATAGCAGAATATGAAGGCCTCATCCTAGCGCTCAGTAAAGCAAAGGCCCTAGGGGCAAAAACATTGATAGTCAAAACAGATTCTCAAGTGGTTACTAGCCAAGTAGAGAAAGAATACACAGCAAGAGAGCTAGAACTCATCAAATACCTATCCGTTGTCAAAAATTTGGAGCGCAGATTCAAGGGCTTCACCCTAAAGCACATCCTAAGATCAGAAAATGCAGAGGCAGATGAACTAGCTAAAGCTACGGCAAACAACCTGCCACTGCCACCAAACACTTTTTACCAGATCTTGAAGTCTCCAGCAACTACGGAGACATCTAAGACACCTAAGCCCATACTACACCTGCTAAATGAAGATTGGAGAAAGGCGATAACATAATTCTTAGAAGGCAAAACCACTGAAGAAGATGAAGCAAAAGCAGCAAGAATACAGGCCAGGGCAAGAAATTACACAATCATAGATGGTGTACTTTACAAGAAAGGAGTAGTCCAGCCTCTCCTCAAATGCATATCGCAGAGCGAAGGCATAGAGTTGCTACAACATTCTGACAGTAGACAATGAAAAACAATTTGATTCAGAGAACTTCAAAGAATTCTGCAAAAGCATTGGGATAAAACTAGCCTTCACCTCTGTATACCACCCAGAGTCCAATGGTGCTATGGAAAGAGCAAACAAAATAGTGTTTTCAGCAATATCAAAAACATTGCTGGGCCTACGCAAAGGAAAATGGGTAGATGAATTACCCAGAGTGATTTGGTCACACAATACATCTATCTCAAGAACAACAGGATTCACACCATTCAAACTGCTCTACGGAGAAGAGGCCATGATGCCAGAAGAAATCAAGCATGAAAGCCTCCGCACGACGAGACAGCTAATGTTGCAAGATGAAGAATATGCAAAAGAAACAATAGAAGCCATAAGACTGGAAGCAGTCGAAAACATTGCAAAATATCAGTCCCAAACCAAGAAGTGGAGAGACTCTCAGGTGGTAAGGAAAGACATAAAACATGGAGACCTCGTACTCAGAAGAAAACCCAACACACAACTTGTTGGCAAGCTGCAACCGAAATGGGAAGGCCCATACATAGCAACGGCAGCAAGCCGCCCTGGCTCTTTCCACTTGACCGACAGCGAAGGTGCCACGACAACCCACACCTAGAATATTGACAGCCTCCGCAGATACTACATCTAGGCAATGTACCAAAGGGCAACCTCCGCAAATAATAAGCGAAGGCCCCTCCGTTCATTTACTTCTCAGTTTTTTTTCTTCAACCGAAAAAATGTAAAAGTGCTTGTACTCTTTTCCTCACAAGGGAACTCCAAGCGGAGGTGAGGTTTTTAACGAGGCAGGCTCAATGTAAAAACCCTCTACAAGTATAAAGAGGTAATTCCCCAAAAGAATGCTTGAAAAAGTCCAAAACCAAAAGCGGCCAGCTCTGGCGCCGCAATATTAGGTGAACAAAAATAAGCACAGGTCCTTTCAAAGCGCCGGCCACAGGCATTGGCAATTTAAAACGACCTCTATGGCCAAACAGGCCTCCGACCTTGACAAAGACATGTCCAGATTCAGGCATCAAGGCAAAAACAACCTTGGCCAAATAGGCCTCCGACCTTGACAAAGACCTGTCTAGATTCAGGCATCAAGGCAAAAACAACCTTGGCAAAACAGGCCTCCGACCTTGACAAAGACCTGTCCAAATTCAGGCATCAAGGCAAAAACAACCTTGCCCAAACAGGCCTCCGACCTTGACAAAGACCTGTCCAGATTCAGGCATCAAGGCAAAAACAACCTCGGCCAAAATAGGCCTCCGTCATTAACAAAAAACCAACCCAAGCATCAGGGGCAACACCATTATGGTGCTAGAACCAGGAAGAAGGTCTCCGTCATCGAAAACAGCAAAACGAGGAAAAGGTCTAACAAAACCCTGACATTTAGGCACTACACCCATTTACTTCAAAAGATCTCAAAAGACACAAATAATTCAAGCAAGATATAGGCCATTAAAGCCAAGATACGTTCCAACAAACAACGTACCAAAAATTTAACAACCAAAAGCCACCACCCCGCTATAAAACGGGTTCCCCCCACGCCCTTGAAACCTCAGTCAGCACAAGGCGCAAGGGGGGAAGAAGGCAGAGCACAAGCAAAAGCCACAGCAACGGCCATGGAGGTAGGGGTCTCCTTAGATATCTAAGTCGGCCATAGATATTGTATGAAAACTCATAAAGTCGGAGGCACCAGTAGACGGTCAGAGATAGTGGGAAAAGAGACAGGAACTACGGCATGGTGATGAACAGCGTAGGCCTACGGAAGAAGGTGGATATTGCACGAAATCTCGTAACATCCCCCTGACGCCGGAGACCTAACCTGCCATCCCCACAAATGAAACATGTCCCACGAGTGTGCAGCGTCCAAGGAACATACCACCAGACAGCTAAAACACCCAGCTAAAGAAATACCAAAAGTCTCCGCCGTCTACACAAGCTGCGCCACACCTCCTATCGGATCACACACCGATTCAGCAAGCCTCGCCAGGCGGACTTCAAGTACGCCTCCGCTGGCCAAAAAACTGCCAACACTTCTACCCCAGCCATCAAGCAAGCACAGAGAAGGAGAGAACATGGGGGCGAAGGTCCTGGCCACCACCTCTGTATCACGCACGTTCGCCCAAGCAAAGGCCCACGGTGTGCAAGCTCGGGACTAGACGAGATATGTAAACTAGCACAACAGACATAAGCCCCCGTACAAACAATCAAGAAAGTGAACCTGTTTTGTATTCAATAAAACATCAACTAGCATTCTTACAGAACACAAACTTATAATAAAGTCCAAACTATTGGGGTGGAGGTCCGCGCCAAGCGAGCGCGCGAGTGAACCCAGCACGCTCGTCGTCTATGTCAAATTTAACTGACTCAAACACGTCACGCGCAACGCCCTAGGGAAACGCCGAACGCCAATACTCCCAAAGCTCTCCGCTCACATAAACACCGTCGTTGTAGAGAGTCAAAGGCGCAACATCTTGCGCAGGCTCCCGATTCGGAACCTGCACAAGATCAAATTTTCCACAAAATCATTTAGAACAAAATAAACTTTATTTACAAGAGTCCAACGGGACCCGGCAGCGCTCCCTTCGGAATACTTTCGGTATGCGTACACCCGCTGCGCACCAAAAGCTTGGCGTAATTCGCTACTCCCGCCAGCACCCCGTAGTCCATGCAGCCATTGATCAGACCGGGGAGCTTCGCAAGGTGATGCTTCAGCCAGGAGGCGAGGGCGTAGACGCTGTCTTCCTCCGGAGGAGCGGAGGTTTCAACTCCGAACTCGGCGACGATGGCCTAGTAATGACCAATGGTTGAAGCAAGGACCCCCTTGACCGAGTCCAAATGCCTCGTCGTCAAAGACAGCTGCTCCCCCACTGCAGCCGCGGATTCCTTCTCAGAGCCCAGCTCTCGCTGAAGACCCTTGGCCAACTCGTTCACCTTGCAGACCTGCTCGACGGACAAGGCTTCCGCATCCCGGGCCTTGGCGAGATCAGCCCTCAAAGCCTCCTTTTCTTGTTCCTTCTCCGCCAGAGAAAGGCGGAGAGCTGCAAGGGAGTTGGACAAACCCCCTTTTTCACCTTCCAGACGCCCGTTCTCCACCTTCAGTGCTTCAATCACAGTATCTCGGTCAGAGACCTCGCGAGTGCAGCGCTCTTCCATAACAACGGCCGTGTGATACCCCTGCGATTATAAAAGAAGAAGACCAAGGCGATCAGCAATACAAACAAAAACAAGTCCCAAGGCGAACGTACACCAAAAAAGGCAAACCGCCGAAAACGCACCAAGCTCTGGTGTTCCAGATGAACACGGAGAAGTTGGAAGAAATCCATGTCCCTCAGACGCTGTTTGAAGTGATCTGTTCAAAGAAGAACAAACAAACACAAGACCATAAGGTGAGAAAAGCAAATCTCACAATACATACACCAACTGCCAGAGACCACCTCCGACGTCTCCAAGAACCCCAAGATAGCACTCTTCCCAACCTGAGATAGAAGTGTCGGAGGAGCCTGCGTAAAAAAACAACAACAACAACTCAGGTCAGAGAGCCGATCAGAAATAGACAATAACAACAGACCAAAAGACGAGTAAGATAAAAACACTCTATACTCACTCGGACCCGGCGCCATCAGCCCCGGCTGCCCTGGACCAAACCTGACGCCGGCAGCGGCCGCTCGCTCCTCCGGGGTGAGGAGTCCAACCATGACATCACCTACAAAGCAACAAGCACACGGTATTAGTACTTGGTACAATACATAAACAAACAAACCAGGCGAAGACAGTAAACACAAAAATGTGCATCAAACAAACTTACTCATAAAAAGCCTAGGTTGGGCCGCCTGCCGAGCCCCCTGGGCAGAAGTCTCTGCCATATCATGCGGCAAAGGCCCAAAGGGCCGGATCTCCTCAGCCAACGGCCTGGCAGGCGGAGGGCTCGAAGAAGACCGAGCCACCAGGGCCTGCTCAGCAAGCACGACCTCCGGCTGCCCGATGTTGGCCGCTGGCGCGGGCGAAGGCGCAACAACGGCGGGAGATGAAGGACCGTGCTGCAAGACGACCTCCGCGCCCTCTTCAGAACTTGAATACAGCCTGCCAAAAATGTCGGGCATAGGATCGGCGGCGCTAGCCTCCGGCTGTTCGGTGACATTCGCAGCACCGTGCAAGGTGCGCGCCGGAGCAGCACTGGCCTCCGAACGCCCAGCACCGCTTATAGCGCCGCTCACAGGGCACACCGGAGCTCCAGGAGAGCCGCGATCCTCTCCGCTCGTGACCCGCACGTCCGCTGACGGGACAGAGGAGCTCTGAACGTCTTCACTGCCGGCGGAGGCAACGCCCGCACTACCGGCCAAAGACGCGGCTGGCGTGATCACCAGAGCGCCGCTCTTCTTCTTCTTTTTCGCAGGCGCCCGAGCAACAGCAGCGCCCTTCCTCTTCTTGGACTCGGCCTCCGCCGTAATATTCTTCGCGAAGGCCTTCTTCTTCTTCTTCTCAATCGAAGCCAGGACCTCGGCGGGACCTCACGCTCCCGGTAGACGATCCCGACCTCCTCAAAAACTCGGTTGAGCCGCGGCATGGTGCCTGCCACGGCTCTCCGAGACGTGAACTCACGCTCGGAAATTTTGCCAACCAACCCGACGGCGGCTTCCTCAACCTCGGAGACGAAACTGTCCTCCGTAACCCCCTCCCCCAAAGACTGCCCGAAGCGAGGGAACGGAATCCCGGCCTCCGGCCCAAAAACAGGAACCTTCACCTGTTCTAGCCGAAAGGCTGGGTTGTCTCTGCCCAGGGGCCAGTAGTTGGAGGCCATAATCTCCTCCACCAGGTCACGGCCCCCGGAGTAGCGGCACGCCGCCGCAAAAGCCCGGTCGCAAGCCTCCCTCGCCGGAGACATCTCCTCCGGCGGAACCACACGCGTGTGCGGCGCCATCTCCTCCATTCTTGAAGTCAATGGATACTCCACGACCTCCACACCATCCTTGATAGTGCCGCGGACCCCGTAGGTTTTCACGTAGAACCATTACTCAAGCCAGCCACGGTCCCACTTGCCCTTCTGGCAAAAAGAAATCTCCAGGCGGTCTACGCCTTGGTTCCTCTTTGACATAAAGGTGCAACTACCATACTGGTAGGTCGCCTCCACCTCCTTGCCATCCCGCACCTCCTTCTTCTTCTTCGGCTGCTTCTGCAGCTTGTAGTACGCGCAGAAGGTGTCCACATCCGGCTCGGCACCATAAGAAACACACGCCCATCAGAATTTGCTGAGCGTGAGGAAGGCAGTAGGAGTCAGATGATAGAGCTGGACATTGAAGGTCTCCAACATCCGGCGGAGGAAGGGGATGTAAGGAAGGTGGAGGCCGCAGGTGAAGAAGTCCCGAAACACCACCGCATATCCCTCCTCCGGTTCCGGAGCAGTCTGGCCAGGCGGAGGGATTTTACCCTCGAAGAAGGAAAACATGATTCCTTCAACATCTCCGCGACTGCCTCTTCAGTAATGGAGGAGGGGTCGAAATCCCATGACTTTATCGCCATGTCTCTAGAATCCACAGCGATCAGGTCTCCGACGGACGCAGAGACACTCCCCAAATCCTCCTCCACCAGCTTTTCAAACTCCAACGCAGAGGCAGAGGCAAGCATGCACTCCTCAAAACGCGCACCCCAGCCGACGGCCCTAACACCGAGAAGGTGGCGATAGGGTCTGAAGAAGGCAGGCCGGCGAGTATGGGTGGAGGCGGAAAAGAAAGCCACCGCGACGGCAGCCTAGGCGCAAGACGCAGGCGAAAAGACGGAACACGCGAAGGCAGCAGAGGCGAAAGCGAAGAGAGCAGGGAGCGATTTCTCAGAGGCAAGGAAAGCGAATGAGCAATGCAGTGGGGGACCCCGCCACCAACCCCGCCCTTATATAGGACGCGGGCGGGCGGTCCGGCTGCCGCCATACAACGGCTATCTATGACAAGACCAGCGGCCGCGCCAGAGCGGGCCAGGGGGGAACCTGCGGGGATCGGTCGGAGACGTGACTACACGCGGTCTCCACCCCCGTGGACGCCCTTTCTTAGGGCGTTTTGAGCTCACGACACGCTCGGGCGGACTGTGGTCTCAAAAGGGGGGAACTGTTGTAACACGGCCTCCAAGAGTGGCGAAGACCTACGCGGCCAGCAGTTCACAGAGACGTCTCCGACCAACTACCTAAGCAAAGGCCCAGCTACCACGCCTCCAGACCCAGAAAGATGACGGTTTCTCAGACTGCTTGCAGGACGCTGCTGGTGACCCTGGCGCAGCCTCCGCCCGGTTAGCTCGTTGGCGTCTCCGGGCGAAGGGGGCGGAGGCCGCCCCACTGCAAGGCTAATCAAGTGCCAACGTTACCTATGTGTGTGTGCAGGTAACCAGAGGAAGGCGCTCATGGACGATGCGGGCACGCCGGACCGGCCTCTGCTCGTAGGGGCGGAGACCCGAGCAGAAGGACGGCAATACATGGCGTCGGGGGTCTGCGGCCCCGGCGTCCCAGGGGCGGAGACCTACGGTGGAGGCCCAAAGGCCCTTCGCCGAATCCTGAGGCCTGATGGGGCGGAGATCTACGGCGGAGGCCCAAAGGCCCTTCGCCGAATCCTGAGGCCTGATGGGGCGGAGACCGACGGCGGAGGCCCAGAGGCCCATCGACGAATCCTGAGGCCTGATGGGCCGACTGATCGCGCAGGCCCAGTACCTGAGGGCGGCATGACAAGATTACCCCGAGAGGAAAGGCGAGTAATGGAATATTCCGAGAATGTACTGTAGCAGTTGGAGGGTACTATTGTAAACTCTATAAAAGTGGTAGTTGAGCCCTATAAATAGGGAACACTTGTAACAGTGAGCGAGGTTGGAAAATGCATTTAATGAAGCCCTAGTATTACGTGCCACTTCTCTTCTCGCCCATTTGCCGTGCCTGTCTCCCGAGCCTCCGCTCGTGGGCAGTGCTTAGCGGGCGGAGGCCTCTACCTCCTCTACACTGTCTGAGACCGTTAGTCTCAACATATTACTAGCATATGTTATTACAAAACAAATGAATAACTACAATGTATGACAGACATATTTCTAAATTACACAATTCTACAATCGTGAAAGTAAATAACCGTAATGCTATTTTCACCATGTATACCAAGTAAATCTGTATATATTAACATAAATATTTGTTTTAATAGCTTATGATGCATGGAAAGTGTTTACTTAACAAAGAATGTAGCAATAACATAACAATGACAATTCACTTTAAATTAATTATATTAAAACTCTATAATAGTTCTTATTTTAAATATTGGTAGTTTATTTTAAAGACTGATATAACAAGTTCAACATGTTCAGTACCCAGGTGTAAGCTGAGTTACAACTTAACATCTGAAAAAAGATACTGAAAGTGCATCTAGCCCTTTAGTGGGTTTTGGATGATTGAATGACAACGTGATTAAAGGACTAACCCGTTTGCTAAGTGTAGACAGGAAATTGATTATCTCACAGATACTTGATGAAATTGTATAAAGCCAAAAATGATGTATTGTTGTATAAACAATCTAGTTCAAGCATAAGACAACAATGCAAATGGAATTCATGTGAAGGCTTATTTATTGTGGGATTTCAATGATCTATGTGAAAGCAAGCACGATAAAAGTTAATTAATGAGACATGAGGGATTGCATATGGAATGGTCTCATATTTGAAGCTTGCTAAATTGAAAAGAAAAAGACAACAATACAAATGAATGGATGATTCAACACAAGATGTGACTTGATGGCTTGAGATGGTGAAGATAGCAAGGAAAGGCTTTGAGGTACTAAGCAAGGGTGAAGGGCAAGCGACGGCTTGGCGGCCGAAGAACCTAGCTAGGGTGAAGAAGGAAGTACTTGCATTTAGTTGAGGTACTAATCAAGCTGCGATAGTCATATTGATGTGGAGGATCAAACCTATATTAGACAAAGCGTTGGAAGTGACTTGATGCATTTGGAGTTATTCATATTTGATGAATGGAATCAAGTCACGTGCTCAAGATGGCTATGCTCAAGTGAAAAGATCAATATCAACATGATTGGCACCCTCACTTGATGAAGATTGGAAAACACGGCTTCGGTTCAAAGAGATCAACTCAAAAGGTTTAATTTCCTTATACTTTTAAATTTGAGTTAATAGGAATGCCGTACTATTAAGAGGGATGCAAGTTTAGGTGGTCTGAGGAAGATAGAGTGCTCAAGCATAATAACTAAATCAATAATGAGACACTCTAGCACTTCACGAGCACATAGAATAATTTTCTGTGACTGTCGGTGTCGGAAGTCCCGACGTAAGCCGGAACTCCCGACAGTCGGAAGTCATGACTCTTGCCGGAAGTGCTGACTCTCAGTCACAGCCTGCGCGGTGACTGTGGACGTCGGAAGTCCCAACGTGTGTCGGAACTCCCGACAGTCGGAAGTCCCGACGTGTGTCGGAAGTCCCGACAGTCAGAAGTCCCGGCCTCAGTGGTGTTGGCTGTTTGTTTAACTGTGCCCGTCGGAAGTCCCGACGTACGTCGGAAGTGATGACCGTCGGAAGTCCCGACGTACGTCGGAAGTGATGACCGTCGGAAGTCCCGACGTTTGTCAGAAGTTCCGACACTGACTTGCACACACGGACTTCTGACCTGTTGTGAACAGTGTTTTCTTCATACGTCGGAAGTCCCGAGATCTGCGTCGGAACTTCCGACGTAGATCTGAACGGTTTGATTTTCACTTGGGGTATAAATACCCCTCTCCTCACTTCTAACCGTTGCCCACTCATTTCATTGCGACAAACACTCGGCCAAACAGCCCCCAAGCATTCTAGGCTCCCCTCTCTTCACTCCCTTACTTCCAACTTCGATTCCCAAAGGGTTTGAGTGATTGGAGAGTGGATTGAGTGAGAAAAACACTTGGAGCAAGCTTGAGCACTTGATTTCTTCGTCAAGCCGGTTTGATTTGCATTTGTTACTCTTGGGGATTTTCCCCTAGCCGGCTAGGCGTCGCCCAAGAGCTTCCATCTTGTGGAAGAGCCTTGGGAAGTTTGTATTACCCTTGTTTTCTAGTGAAGAAACTCAAGTGACCTTTGTGGTATCCTTGAGTGAGGCAAGGAGGTGGAAGAGACTCCGACCAAAGTGGTCACCTCAACAACGAGGACGTAGGAGCTCCTTTGTGGGGCTGCCGAACCTCGGGATAAATTCTTGTCTCCCGCGTGCTTGTTGTTGTTGTGATTTGCTCGAAATTACTTGTATTTGGTTGTCTCCCTCTCTCTAGCTATTTCTTAGGGTTTGGGACTCGATCTACGGATTGGTGGCTTATCAACGTCAAGAGAGTGACCCTACACCTTACCTTACCACTAGGAAGTGGGTTTGTAAGTTATCGGCATCACAAAGTTCATTTTAGCACTTGTAGTTCATTTCCCGCAGGGGTCGGAAGTGCTGACAGTTTGCGTTGGAAGTTCTGACTCAAACTGTTGGGACTTCTGACACGTCGGAAGTTCTGACCCAATTGTCGGGACTTCCGACACGTCGGAAGTTCTGACCCAAACGTCGGGACTTCCGACATTAACAGACTAGTGCATTTTGATTCAACTCTTTGGTTGCCGCTGTTTGGCTCCCTAGGTTTATCTAGTATCTTTTATACACTTTGTGGCTAACTTGTGAGGGGTTGTATTACTTTGATTTGGAGTTTCTATTTTGGAAACTCCTATTACTAATCGTTTCCGCATTTAAAGGTGTTGATTTTTTAGAAACGCCTATTCACCCCCCTCTAGGCGACATCCTAGATCCTTTCAATTGGTATCAGAGCGAGGTTCTCACCCAAAGCTTCACCGCCGTGAGAAAAGGATGTCGACGCCTATCGAGTTGGAGCCAATGCTTCTCCAAAATGATGGTTCAAACTTTCTACCTTGGTCAATTCATGTACTCAATGCTTTTAGAGATATTAGTCCTCTTGTTGAGCATATTGTGTTTGCAAGCATACCTCTTCCTATAGTTGATTGGAGCAACTATAAGAATTTATCAAAAGAGGAAGAGATATGCGTGCAACTCAATGCTCATGCTATTAATATCATTTTGAGTACATTGAGTGCAGAGGTTCAAGATGAGGCAATATTCAATGGACAACAACCTCCGGAGAGTGCTCATCTCATTTGGACCAAACTCGTTGAGTTATATGGAAAATCCAAATGCGATGATGCACTTGAGGTCGAGTCAATGGAAAATATGTCCATTATGTCTTCATGCAGCGAAGAAGCCTCACAAGACCTCAAGAGCGCCGAGCCAGAGCAAGAGGTGCAAGCCGAGGCAACCGGACAGCAGACAGTCCGTGATGATGAGGCTCAAGCCCGGTGGCGGCCAAGTGATGAGTCAACCTCAGTATCTCATGATACTCATCACTTGTGTCTCATGGCCAAGAAAAGTAGGAAGAAGGCTAGCAAGAAAGATCAAGCCAAGGAGATAGCACGAGTAGATGATCAAGAAGAGAGTGATGTTGAAATTGAAGATAGCTACACTCTTGATCATCTAAGCAACAAAGACAAGCTCATTCTCATGAAGCTAGTTGAGAAGAATGATGAGCTAGAGGAAGAGAATGAGAAACAAGAGCAATCACTTCAAAATCAAGAAAAGTTTCTCATCTCCAAATTGCAAGAGCTAAAGGCCATAAATGAGAGGTATGAAAAATTATCAATTGAGCATGCTTTAGTTACTAACTCCTCTTCTAGTGTTTCACAACTAGAGAAGGAAAACTTTGAGCTCAAGGCAAAATTAGATGAACTCTCAAGCAAATATAATGTGCTACAAGCAAACTATGTTCATCTCAAGTGCTCTCATGAAGAATTAGTAGAATCAAGCATCATGCTTGAGGTGGCTCATGAGGTTGTGATTACAACGGTAAAATCATCTCAACCTCCCACTCACACACTCACTTGTACACAATCTCAATTGAATATTTCTTGTGCTAATAAGTGTGCTTCTCAAGCAAGCCAATCTTCGATTGAGCAAAAATTTATAGAAAACATAGAGCTCAAAGAAGAGGTGAAAAGATTAAAGAAAGGTGTGATTCGATTGAAGGGTAAGGAGAAAGCACAACCTTCTCAAGATAACCGTGATAACATGGTGAAGAAGCTTGAGAAGGGTTCAAACCTTGCTTCCTCCAAAACCCAACAAAAGAATCACATTTCAAGCAAGGCCAACACAACCAAGAGCAAGAAATATGAAAAAAGGATGTGCTATGGTTGTGGATTGTATGGACATGAGTGGGCTACGTGTCCACATAAGAATTGGGCCGACAAGGTTGAAGCTGCCACTCAAAAGGTTTCAATCAAGGAGGCCAAGCAAGTGAAGAGTGATGGACAAAGCGCTTGTCTCATGAGCAAGAAATTGGGGCATCCTACCAAGAAATGCCCTATATATCAAGAGTCAAGAAAGGAAGCCCAAGTTGCAACAAGAAGATGCTATGGATGCAATGAGATGGGCCACAAGGTTGATGGATGTCCATACAAGCAAAACAAGCATAGAGCAAACAAAGGTCGCATATGCTATGCTTGTGGAAGAAAGGGGCATCTAAGCTATGATTGCCCAAAAGGTAACGTCCCTAAGCCGAACACATTTGTTTATAATAATATGCTTAGGAAGACCTCAAATGGAGTTAGCACTAGCAAGGTGATGTGTTCACCACAAACTAGTACTAAGGCCATTTGGGTGCCTAAGCACTTGTTGACTAACCCAAAAGGACCCAACAAGAGTTGGGTACCAAAATGTGCTTAGGTTGATAATGTAGGTACTTGGTGGTGAGATGAAAGCTTTGGGGTGGTTGAGCAAACAATTTGACAATATTCACTCAATCTATCAATCAATTCTTATCATAATCTCATATATGGTTGACCCGAAGATAAATCAATGACCATATCATTTACTTCATCTCTACCATTAATAACAAGTACCTAAAAACCTTATAGGATAGCCACTTTGTGTTTAGTGCTCAATGGCTCACAAATAAGCATATTTGTGAAATAATTGGAAGTGGCTAATTAGTTTCATTTAATAATTATCATGTTTGCCATGTGATGCTTTTAATGGCTCTCTAGTAGAGCAATGCATTTGTTCAGATGCAGGCATACAAGAAGTACTAGAGCTAAAACGAAGAATCACAAGCAGCGCTTCAATTGTTTCTGTCCTGCACCTACCGGACGTGTCCGGTATGGCAGGAACCAGAGCACTAATTGGGATGCAATTGAGGTTTGATCCATATGATTTCATATATCCTTAATTTGCTCAGAAGCTTGTGATCTATCAAACCTAAGTGGGTTGTGAGTATGTCTCAACGAAATTTAAATATGGCAAATTACTTTGTGTTGGTCAAAATAGAAATTTGACTCCCAAATTCTTAAAAGAATAAAGTGCTTGTTGAAAGTCATTCAAATTACTTGTGGTACTTATTTAGGGGGAGCTCAGTTTCTATTTTGCACCATTGTGGACTGATAAATTTATCTAGCATTATTTGTAGTCCTTTAGATGAAAATTGATTTCATATATGGTATGATTATTTGACAAGTGAGGTCAACATAATGTTGTAATGCCATGTATTATCTCAGTGATGATATTGTGGACTAACAAATTTATCTAGCATTATTTGTAGTCCTTTGGATGAAAATTGATTTCATATATGGTATGATTATTTGACAAGTGAGGTCAACATGATGTTGTCATGCCATGTATTATCTCAATGGTGATATTGTGGGCTCAAGGCAAAGGTATGTAGTTACATACGTGCATTGTAAGTGCATCTAAGGCCCTTTATATGCTAGTGTGTGCATTTGTGTGATATAGGATAGATGTTTTACAAAATCCCTAACTAGCATGTGTAGGTGGTGTGGTTTTTGAAAATCATGTGGTTTTTGGGTCTTTGTGACCTAGTCATGTCATATTGTGATTGTTGCTACCCTTGGTTGATTATTTGCCTAATCACATGTGACATGGTTCTCTCAAGTCTATAAATATCCCTATGTCCCACTAAAATCTCTCTCAAGTTTTAAAAATCATAAATTTGCCAAATATTCAAAAAAGAGAAAATCAATTCTTGGCTAATTTATGTCCCCTAAGTGAGAATCCTAAGCCTATTTCAATTGATGCAAATATTATGCCTAGGAAGGTTTGTTATGGTACCCTATTGGTTAGTATTGCAAAAATATTCTGCTATTCATACTAAGGCTATGCCTAAGTATGTTGCGTCTAACATGAGAGGACCCAAACTAGTTTGGGGTACCATCGAAAAGTGGATGATCATTTGTAGGTACCATGGCATTGGAGACTTGATTCAATGAAATTATTATTGTTCATCTTATGTTGAGTCAAGTATTAAAACCTAGTGCAATTCTATCCCAATGCCAAGTCAAAATTGATTGAAGTCCATATGCTATCAACATACAAGTGTCATATTCAAGTTGTGGGAATTTATTGATGTATTTGAAGGCCTGCAAATAAGTGGAGTTGCAGCTTGCAAAGATGATCATAAGCTATCAAGGTATATCTCTTGTTGATCAAAGTTTATTTGGGTGCATATGAGTTAATTGAATTGGATATATATATGCATATGTTGCTTGCTATGAGATGTTTGAATGGATTAACTGCTTAAGTAATCAAGTTTGAAGTTGGTTTGATTGGATATGTTCATAAGATTTCTTCTAGTAAGTGGTTTGAATGGACATATATCTTGTGAGAGTATTCAAACAAGTTGATTTCAAGTTTGGTTCAATTTGGAGAAAAATAGCTCAATTATTGAAATCTGTCTAATATTGAAAATCTGAGCTAGCAGTGATCATTAACATGTTTGAGCAACCAAATCTATTTGTATTGGCTTGAAACTTGGTCTGCATGCTCTACACTTATGGTATTAGTTGCTGTGCAAATTTCATAAGATTTGGATAAGTGATACTTCGGATTTGGAGTAGATCTTGTCAGCTATAGTGCAGCAGTTTTCAGCATGTAGCAGTGTGGAAAAATATGAAATCTGGTAGCAATATAGAAGTCAAAAGAAGCTAAAATTTTTACAGCTACTAGAAGGCTTAGTGTGTCACATCTTCACCAAATTTTGTGGTTTTTGGATATGTACTTTGGGAGATATGATTTATTCTTTGAAGAGTACAGAATCTGTCAGGAAAGTGACAATTATTGGATTGATCAAAAGTCACTTAGATTCAAAGGTCCTCAAATTAGAATCATATCTATAAGTGATTGAGGTACCTATATTTTGGTTTTGGTTTGAGATAGAAGCATGACAAATGATGAGTACAAGACAATTTGTTTGAAGAGTATATCTGGTACACATTTGGTACTCAAGCTAGAGATCAAGACCAAGATCAAGATGAAGATGAAGTTTAAGTTCTAGTGATAATTGGAGATCTTTTGATAGAAAGAAAAGAACTTAAACAAGTAGAAAGAAAATGACTTAAAGAAGGATTCAAAGTTATTCATCAAATTAAGTCCAACAATATGGATCAATCAAACAAAATCCTTCAAGTGGATCAAGTGATTTTCTTTCAAGTTATTTCAAGTGAGCATCAAGGATGGTTCTTTGGAGAGAGGTCACTTCACCCTAGGCTTGGATGGCTAAAATCGAAGTGGTAATCTAAAGGAATATTTGAGGTACTTGGTTGAAGAAAATCAAGAGATTGGTCTAGAAAGCAAGCAACACCCAAAAGAGAACAAGTCATGAAATTTCAAGTGGTATTACAAGTGGTGCATCTTTTAGTTCTCTCAAGCAAGCAATGATCAAAGAAGAAGCAAGCCAACCACAACAAGAAGAGTGCACTTGATCATTAGTGATTCTCAATTCATAAGGGTGAAGAATAGGAATTTAAAGAATTGGTATCTATTGGTCTTCACCAAGCTTATAATTGGACTTCATGGTGCTATTGGAGAAATGAATTGAAATCTATATGACTATCTTCTTCTCCAATATAGCAAAGGTATCATTGTATTGTGCATGATCATTTTTCATCCCTTACTAGTATGCGGTTAGTGCATATAGTACATGCTTATAGGATCATGCATTACAAATGAAAATTTTTTAGATTCATAGACTACCACTGTTGCTTGAATGGTTATATAATCTAGTGGTTAGTGTATGAGTTTGTTCATGAGCTAGTAAACCCATGTACTTGATCTATTTTAAATTGCAAACAAGTGTCAAGTACAACCTCTTTAAGATGACAAAGGGGGAGAGGTTAATACAAAGAGGGAGAGATTAGTACAAAGTTTGTACCTTAAACACCCTTTATGCTTTGTGTGACCCTTTTTGGCGATAGATGACAAAGGGGGAGAGATATGATTAAATCTTAAGGAGGAGAGAGAGATGAAAGCTTAAGGGGGAGAGATATGGGAGAGATATGCTTAAAGCTTCAGGATAGTCTCATTTGCTTATCTTTGTACCTGAAGATATGTACTGCAGGCTGTCGTTTCTTGTTTTTGAGCTTCTTTGATGTATCTTGGATTTGAGATAGATTGTATCATGTGAGAGATGAGACTTACTTATGCTTTATCTATATATCTCTTGAGACATGATCTTTATCTATATATCAGTGGTTTCTGGACCTGAGAAAATTTGTAATGAGTGCTATGTGTGAATTACATGTGTCATATTTATTTTCATAAGGACTATGCATGCTAGAATGAAAATATTTGATGTGATGCCTTTATATTTATTCTTGTATGATATATCTTGTCATATGCATCACAGTTTCTCTTTGTCACACACACATGCACCCCACGGATGCAATGATTTAGGGGGAGTCTCCTATTTGTTTTAATATGTGCAATTGACATTTGAGGTCAGTTTGTGAATTCTAATCATAAGCACATATTAAGGGGGAGCCTCTCATAAATCATTGAACCCAAAAGTTTAAATGTTTATATCATTTTGTAAGCTTTAATCAAGTTGTCATCAATCACCAAAAAGGGGGAGATTGAAAGTGCATCTAGCCCTTTAGTGGGTTTTGGATGATTGAATGACAACGTGATTAAAGGACTAACCCGTTTGCTAAGTGTAGACAGGAAATTGATTATCTCACAGATACTTGATGAAATTGTATAAAGCCAAAAATGATGTATTGTTGTATAAACAATCTAGTTCAAGCATAAGACAACAATGCAAATGGAATTCATGTGAAGGCTTATTTATTGTGGGATTTCAATGATCTATGTGAAAGCAAGCACGATAAAAGTTAATTAATGAGACATGAGGGATTGCATATGGAATGGTCTCATATTTGAAGCTTGCTAAATTGAAAAGAAAAAGACAACAATACAAATGAATGGATGATTCAACACAAGATGTGACTTGATGGCTTGAGATGGTGAAGATAGCAAGGAAAGGCTTTGAGGTACTAAGCAAGGGTGAAGGGCAAGCGACGGCTTGGCGGCCGAAGAACCTAGCTAGGGTGAAGAAGGAAGTACTTGCATTTAGTTGAGGTACTAATCAAGCTGCGATAGTCATATTGATGTGGAGGATCAAACCTATATTAGACAAAGCGTTGGAAGTGACTTGATGCATTTGGAGTTATTCATATTTGATGAATGGAATCAAGTCACGTGCTCAAGATGGCTATGCTCAAGTGAAAAGATCAATATCAACATGATTGGCACCCTCACTTGATGAAGATTGGAAAACACGGCTTCGGTTCAAAGAGATCAACTCAAAAGGTTTAATTTCCTTATACTTTTAAATTTGAGTTAATAGGAATGCCGTACTATTAAGAGGGATGCAAGTTTAGGTGGTCTGAGGAAGATAGAGTGCTCAAGCATAATAACTAAATCAATAATGAGACACTCTAGCACTTCACGAGCACATAGAATAATTTTCTGTGACTGTCGGTGTCGGAAGTCCCGACGTAAGCCGGAACTCCCGACAGTCGGAAGTCATGACTCTTGCCGGAAGTGCTGACTCTCAGTCACAGCCTGCGCGGTGACTGTGGACGTCGGAAGTCCCAACGTGTGTCGGAACTCCCGACAGTCGGAAGTCCCGACGTGTGTCGGAAGTCCCGACAGTCAGAAGTCCCGGCCTCAGCGGTGTTGGCTGTTTGTTTAACTGTGCCCGTCGGAAGTCCCGACGTACGTCGGAAGTGATGACCGTCGGAAGTCCCGACGTACGTCGGAAGTGATGACCGTCGGAAGTCCCGACGTTTGTCAGAAGTTCCGACACTGACTTGCACACACGGACTTCTGACCTGTTGTGAACAGTGTTTTCTTCATACGTCGGAAGTCCCGAGATCTGCGTCGGAACTTCCGACGTAGATCTGAACGGTTTGATTTTCACTTGGGGTATAAATACCCCTCTCCTCACTTCTAACCGTTGCCCACTCATTTCATTGCGACAAACACTCGGCCAAACAGCCCCCAAGCATTCTAGGCTCCCCTCTCTTCACTCCCTTACTTCCAACTTCGATTCCCAAAGGGTTTGAGTGATTGGAGAGTGGATTGAGTGAGAAAAACACTTGGAGCAAGCTTGAGCACTTGATTTCTTCGTCAAGCCGGTTTGATTTGCATTTGTTACTCTTGGGGATTTTCCCCTAGCCGGCTAGGCGTCGCCCAAGAGCTTCCATCTTGTGGAAGAGCCTTGGGAAGTTTGTATTACCCTTGTTTTCTAGTGAAGAAACTCAAGTGACCTTTGTGGTATCCTTGAGTGAGGCAAGGAGGTGGAAGAGACTCCGACCAAAGTGGTCACCTCAACAACGAGGACGTAGGAGCTCCTTTGTGGGGCTGCCGAACCTCGGGATAAATTCTTGTCTCCCGCGTGCTTGTTGTTGTTGTGATTTGCTCGAAATTACTTGTATTTGGTTGTCTCCCTCTCTCTAGCTATTTCTTAGGGTTTGGGACTCGATCTACGGATTGGTGGCTTATCAACGTCAAGAGAGTGACCCTACACCTTACCTTACCACTAGGAAGTGGGTTTGTAAGTTATCGGCATCACAAAGTTCATTTTAGCACTTGTAGTTCATTTCCCGCAGGGGTCGGAAGTGCTGACAGTTTGCGTTGGAAGTTCTGACTCAAACTGTTGGGACTTCTGACACGTCGGAAGTTCTGACCCAATTGTCGGGACTTCCGACACGTCGGAAGTTCTGACCCAAACGTCGGGACTTCCGACATTAACAGACTAGTGCATTTTGATTCAACTCTTTGGTTGCCGCTGTTTGGCTCCCTAGGTTTATCTAGTATCTTTTATACACTTTGTGGCTAACTTGTGAGGGGTTGTATTACTTTGATTTGGAGTTTCTATTTTGGAAACTCCTATTACTAATCGTTTCCGCATTTAAAGGTGTTGATTTTTTAGAAACGCCTATTCACCCCCCTCTAGGCGACATCCTAGATCCTTTCAGATACTAATAGGACCTAAACTACTTTTAGTAGTAAAAAATTCGAGAAATTGTCACAAGCATCCGAAATATTTGACCATCATTTCAGTATAACCGAATCACCATTGACATGTAGAACTTGTAGGAGCTACAATTTTCAGGTTCATGTACACAGCAAAGAATTTGCATCGCTAGAGATAACTCAGAATTGCTGCTAGGGATAATCATCCGTGTTTTCAGGAAGCAGAGACCACAGTATCTAAATAAATGTGCAAAGAAACAGAGTTTGCTGCTAGAGCAGAACAAAATTTGTTACACTATGGTGAATAAAATTGCGCAGTACGGTTGTCCAAGTACCAGGTACTACGGTAGTGAATAACCAGGATAACCAGATTCACGACAAATCCAAAAGAATAGTGTATACATGAAACAACAATAAGCTATGCTAGTATCATAATTCATATATAAATATGTAATATGATCCAGGGTTTACTCTACCGGTATTCTAAAAATCTTGCTGGTCACCGGTAAACAGGAATATCGGATATATCGGAAATTTATTGGCGATACAAAAATTATTTCAGACAAAATTTATAAAAATGACTCATTTTGTTTAGGAAAACACATACATAATTTCTAAACCATTTTAGATTGAAATCCAAAATAAAATTATACAGTAAAGTACCAATCCAATGATATATGAGTACGAACGGTCTCTTTCACCACATGCAGTCTCAAATATATTATACAAAGACACAGTCCTAAATAAATATTAAACAAAGACAGAGACTAAAATGTTATCCAAAGATGATGAAAGCCCAAATATTAAAGTCCATCCATACATAAAATAAGTCCACCGTTCCAAATATTATATAGACTTCATCCATAGCATAGACATTGGATAGAATCGGTCCACAGGCGATGATTAAAAGCAAAAGAATATGTTCTCCAATAGACATGAGGCATGCGATTCTCTCTGTCACAATGAGGACAGAGAGCAAGTCGTACTACTTTAATTTCCTGTTGGGTAAGCAATTGGCAGTCACCATCACCCTTTTCCTTGATGGAAGAGAAAGGTCGAAACTTTTATCTTCAGTGGACTCAGCTTGTTCGTAGGAAACCCTGGATCATATTAAAATCTGTGTGTGGAAGACTTTCTTCCACGGAGAGCCCATATACTTGTGGATACTAGCTAGAAGAGTGGAGAGGCGTGGAGAGGCCAAATAATATGAGCTTTGGTCGTGCAGAGACGACCAGACACTGGTTTTCTATGCACGAGCAGTGTTGGATGGTGAGAGCAGTGGTGGTAGGTGGGAGCAACAGCGGAGATCTTCAATTAATGCTTTCATAAGTATCACTGCCGGGTAAGAAGAAACACCGGCAATGATAGGCTCAATATCGCTGTCTGTTTGAGCCATGAACCAGCAGTGATATGTCACTCCGGTTTGAGCCACCCGCCGGCACTGGTAAGCAAGTTTCATTATCACCGCCGGCACTGATATATCACTGCCGGTTCGTGGCAACCCCAGTCATTTTCGGAATTTTATGTTTGGAATCGGTAGTGAAGGTTTATTCTGGGCATTGGAACAAACTATTTCCATTGACCTGTCATTCTTGTGGTCACGCCGTTTCACATGGGCACACTGCTGGAAACGGGGGCCAATGTATGTACTCATTGTAAGATTCCCTCCACATTCACAAGATCAGAGAGCTCCACGTAATTTTTGTCAAGAGTTTTCGAAAAGCACAATTTCGTAGTACAAGCTAGGCAACGTGACTGTCTGGCATTTTAATTGGTGGCAAGGGCAGCTTGAACCATGCATATTCGTTAGGTGTGTCCTGGGACAAAGTGAGGAAATAAAGGTGCAGGCAGGCCCGGCCGTCATCCGTGATGGCATAATTAAAGGCAAAAGAATATGTTCTCCAATAGACATGAGGCAAGCATGCGATTCTCTCTATCACAATGAGGACGGACGGCGAAGTCTTTGCAAGTTGTGGCACTACTTTAATTTCCAGTTGGGTAAGCAATTGGCAGTCACCATCATCCTTTTGTCCTTTTCCTTGGTGGAAGAGAAAGGTCGAAAGGTCGAAACTTATCTTCAGTCGACTCAGCTTGTTCGGAAGACCAAACGACAAAGGCCCCTTTAGTTGAGCTTTTTGAAACTGCTTTTGCTTTTGCAAAAGCCAAAAGTCAATAAAAAGTCCAAAAGCCACAACTGCTTTTGTCCAAAAGCAGCTTTCACTATAGTACAAATCCAAAAGCACTTTCACCCGTGCTTTCACACCTACTCTTTCAGTTGTTTTTGGGGTAAAAAATTACCCACCTACCACTGATTATGTACATACCGTTTCGATCTTATGTTTCTCGCGACCGTTTTTTCCTCCCGAGCGTCTTCGTCCTCGCATCCGACCCGGCTCCCCTACGTGAGTTCCCTCTCCGGCGAGCCCCCTCCCCTGCGTGGCGGTGGCCGACGAGCCCCCCTCCCATGCGTGGCGGCGTCCAGTGAGCCCCCATGCTACTCCATCGAGCACCTTTGAGCAGCAGCGCGGCCCCTTCCTCCTCAACTACGGTCCGGCCGCCGTCGAGCACCTCCGAGCAGCAGCGAGGTGGACAAGTATGCAGGAAGGCCCTGCCGCCAAGCAGCGTGGCGAGGCGGGGTGGCCCTGCCGCCGAGCAGCGTGTCGAGGCAAGGCGGCAAGCCGAGCAGCGCCGTCGAGCACCTCCGAGCAGCGGGCCAAAGTCGGCCGTGGGCTCGAGCTCGATTTCCCAATCTGCTCGATTTCCGTGACTCCAATGCTCGATTTCTCAATCTCCTCGATTTCCCTGGCCCCGGCGAGCAGTTCTGCCCAGTCCGGGTGGGCGCAGCATGGCCAGCCCCAGCCGGCGGGCGCGGCGCGGCCTGCCCCGGCCGGTGGGCGCGATCTGCTCCGACGAGCACTGGTGAGAGGAGGAAGAAGATCCATTCTGTGTATGACATATAGGGCCAGCTCGTAAGTGAGACAAGCTTTTCCAAAAGCCGAAGTTGTTCAACCAAACGAGCTTTCAACTATGCCACAACAGCTTTTCCACAGCAGCTTTTGCAAAAGTCACAGCCCACAACAGCTTTTGCAAAAGCCACAGCTCAACCAAACAGGGCCTAAGGCATTCCCCAACGTTGTTTTTTTACTTGTAGCCTCAAGGGCCATGTAGGATCCGATAAAAAAAGTATGTGCTCTACATTTGTCATAGTAGCTTGCATTTGAAGAAAACTTTATTGCTCTATTAGGTGTTAATATTGAAGCAACAGCTGGACGAAGCAGTGTTCATCGGTTAGCCCACCAAAATAGAAGAGCTGAGCATAAGAATTCTGAAGTCACAGATCCGGCCGCGGCCACTACATGCTGGCGCGGGACGCGGGCACGGTCCCGTCGGCCATGAGCCAGGCGCGGGTGCGACCCAGGCTAGAGCAATCTGTTTACGGATGAGAATTGGGTGACATGATTAAGCTAACGACGCTTATTTGGTATAAAAAAAGAGTATTTTAATATATTTGGTTAAACTTGAAATTGTTTCACGTATCAAAATATGAGAACTGCACTTCTTTCAGCTGGAGAAAGTGCATACTAAAAAAGTTACTGACAGCGCCCAGTGGCTGCTCATTCAAGTACATAAATGCTGTGGAACACAAGTTGCGGTGCAGCCGTGCAGGGCTTTTAATTGTTGGCATAGTGCTGACGATGATAGAAACTTCGATGTGTGAGTGTGTGATGAGCATTCACGGGACTGAGCCCGTGTTTAGTTGCAAAAAAAAGTTCCAAAAAAGTGCAACAGTATCTATCACATCGAATCTTGCGATACATGCATGGAACATTAAATATAGATGAAAAAAAACTAATTATATAGTTTGGTGGGAAATTACGAGATGAACGTTTTGAGTCTAATTAGTCCATGATTGAACACTAATTGCCAAATAAAAAAGAAAGTGCTACAGTAGCCAAATTCCAACTTTCCCCTCAACTAAACAAGGGCTGAATTTATTCAGGGCTTGTTTAGTTGACGATTTTTTTTGGGAAATGGTACTGTAACACTTTCGTTGTTATTTGGCAATTAGTGTCCAATCATAGTGTCCAATCATAGTGCCACAAGCCTCAGCCAGGGTCGAAAGAAATGCCAAAACACGACAGCAAGCCCCTAACTCCTAGATGAAAGAAAAAATGACAGCATAGCACACCGCTAGAAAAAACGAAAGAAATGCCAAGATTTTTTTTGAACTTCCATTTTTTCCTTCTAAAACTTTAAACTTCAAACTTATAGTATAAGAAGAAAATACCGACAACTTCTTATTGCATATGCATAAAAAGACATGTATCAAAGGGCGTATTTAGGAAAACGTATAGTTTCATGGTCACCTTGTTTTGCAGCAAGTCATTAGATGTGTAAGTTATGTATAACGTGGCCTTAAATATGTATTTTTCCAAATAAGCCCTTTTTGTGTGCAATTTTCATACATATTCTAAAAGTTGTAGGTTACTTTTTTTAAATTTATTTACACTTCAATACCTTTTGTGCCAATTGCTAGTCAAAAAGATTCTGAAACATCAGCACATAGTTGATTTTTACTAGAGTGATCATGTGTTTTATGTGTAATGCCAACTACTTTTTAATGTTAGAAAATTTCTATGCTTCTGTTGAAGCTCCAAACATCATTACTAACTAGTAATGGTTATTGGACTTTCACGTGGACAGGTATTTTGTTGTTATTGATGACGTATGGAAGGTAGAGACATGGGAAACAATCAAAATAGCACTTGTTGAGAATAACTGTGGAAGTAAGGTAATCACAACCACTCGTAGCACTGAAGTTGCCAAGGAAGCTGGTGAGGTTTACACGCTAAAACCACTTTCCAATGATGACTCCATGAAATTATTCTATACAAGGATATCTGGTGCAACTGGGAAGTGCCTTCATAACCAACCAGATGACGTTTCTGATAAAATTATAAAGAAATGTGCTGGTATACCATTAGCAATCATCACAATGGCTAGCTTGTTTGCTGGTAAACCAGAGTGCGAATGGTCTGAGGTCTACAACTCTATTGGTTTTGACACTAAAGATAATAGGGAATCTGAAGATACAATGACAATACTTTCATTTAGCTACTATGATCTGCCTCCACAATTGAGGACATGCTTACTATATCTAAGTACATATCCAGAAGATTATGAGATCAAAAAGGATTCTTTGATACGGAAGTGGATAGCTGAAGGCTTTATCCATGGAGATCAAGGAACAAGATTATTTGAGCTTGAGCTTGGAGAAAGATACTTCAACGATCTCATTAATAGATGCTTGATCTTGATAGAGGAGACATGGGACGGCATAGTATCAAGCTGCCGTGTTCATGATATGGTTCTTGATCTGATGCATAAGCTTTCATCTGAAGAAAACTTTATTGCTATCTTAGGTGACAATGTTGAAGGAACAACTGCATTAAGCAATGTCCATCGGTTAGCCAACCAAAACAGGATAGCTAAGCACATCAATGCTAAAGCAATGGTTACTAGGATGCCAAAAGTGAGGTCGTATACTGCATTCTTGTGTTCTATTGATAGCCGGGACCAGTTTTTGAGATTTAGACTTTTGCGTGTGCTAGAAATAGTAAGGATGGTTGTCGCCTTGAGCATCTTGGTGATTTACATCACTTGAGATATCTTGCGATAACAGGTCGTGGCAGTGATGCTCCTGAGCTCCCAGAACAAATAGGGAATCTAAAGTTTCTGCAAACACTCGATGTGGATGGAACGTTGCCAGCAAGCATTGTGGACCTAACAAAGCTGGTCCGGCTATGTGCTCGCAACAAGGTACCCAATGGGATTGGGAAGCTGGTTTCCCTGGAAGAGCTAAGAATAAGAAATCGTTGCAGTGATAAGCCCAAAAGTTTTTTTAAGGAGCTAGGCAAGCTACGAGAACTGAGGGTGCTCCATTTTGGCACTGATGGGATGGACGAGAGCATGCAGAGAGATTTTGTGGAGTCTCTAAGCAATCTGCAAAAGATCCAGTATGTATCTATCTACCCTTCTACTGTAGAAGCAGATACAGCCATGTGGGAAGCAGCAGGCTTTTTGCTCCCACGACCTCTCCATTATTTGGAATGGTTTTTTATTAAATTGTCTAAATTGCCGTCATGCATTAATCCCACACGTCTTCCCAACCTGTCCCACTTGAAACTGTGGGTGACTACTATGGATGAGCAGGATCTGAAACTCCTTGCTAGGTTACCGGCGCTCTGTTACCTCAGCCTGAGAACAGAGTCCACAGTAACAACAAATAATATTAACACCGGTGATGGCTGCTTCTTCCAGAAGTTGAGGTACTTCGAGACCTATGGAACATTAATGGTCCTGTTTGAGCAGCCGAATGAGGATGATGCCAGCGTTTCATTGCATATGTGGAATGGAAAAGATGCTATGCCTTTTGCATCTAGAAAAAGCAATGACTCCAGAAAAGTTGTACCCTCTGGCGTGATGCCAAATCTTGAAGTGCTTTATTTTGCTGTCCCTCTGGCGTGAAAACCTGGAATGGGTGTGGAGGTTAGGTCTCCATTGTTGGAGACAGTCTAACAAAACTAGTACACAAAAATCAAAGTTTTATCCTCCATATTGGCCCCGTTCACACTTGTTTTATAGAAATATTTAATTTTTCACGAAATAAAACAATCTCAAACAACAAAACAGAGTACACCATTGCAAAGAGCTCGTCGAGACGATCAAAATTGATATATTATTTGCTATATTTGAAGCTCCAAATAAAAAGATATTAATTTCGCAAATTAAAAATGAATGTTGACGTCAACACCACAAACATTGCCATGCAAACCGCCTAGAAAACCGCCCAAGGTTGAAAAGTGAACTTTTTCAAGTGATGGAGGGCCAATGTTATCCGGTTTTGAAGTTGGAGGTTGAAATCCAGACTTTTGCGATAGTTGGAGGTCCTAAAGTGGACTTAACCCAAAATTAAAATGAATCAGGTACGATGAGAATATTGTAGTTCCGATCTAGTTAATATCTCTGTGATTGTTTCTGTCTTGTTACAACTCTGTCTCCTTTTTGGCATGTATATATATACAGCACTTGCTTGTCTCTACTCAATTAATTATTTGCTTTATCCGAATTTTCAGAGGGAAGACAATAATGTGCCTTAAAGAAATACGAATCTGGATCTGCATGCGTACAGTGTACGTAGGTACTCGCTCCGCCATGTTTTGTCCCAGCTGATCGTGCGTGTCAGCGATTCGAGTGCTTCTAAGTTTTTAGAAATCTGTTAACCTAATTTCCATCAAATAAATAACATTATGATTCCTGAGTCATGCCTATATGCTGATGTTTGCCGACACCTATGCTGATGTATGAATTACATTTTTGTCTCGCGAGGGCGAGTAGTATTTCGGCAATGATGAAACTATCAAACGTATGTTAAGATATACTGATTTTCTGTTGAATTCATTATACATGGGATGTAGTTATTGCCTTGTTCGCTTGGCTGATAAGCCATGGCTGAAAGTACTGTTCGCTGATTTATTGTGAGAGAAAAATACTGCTGAATGGCTAGCTGATTTGGCTAATAAGCTCAAGCGAACAGGTGCCGTGTGTGTTACTCCTAAACTCCCAGTGGCTGCACCAACTCTGTTTCTGGCCACCAGTCAATACTCTGTTTTCCAGTCTCCTATCTTCGTTAGTTCCGTCGTTCGATTTGTACACAAGTCACTTGTTTAGAATCTGTCACCTGAGAGTTTGTGACACATCCTTCTGTGATTATTCACTAGGAAACAAGCACATCGGATAATTTATGGTTGTAAGCATAATATCTGAAGAACATTCAGTAGAATTATTGACGAACTTTTTTTTTGAGTGAAATTATTGACGAACTTTCTTCCTCTCGCAGATAAGTTTTCCTGATCCAAGTTTCTGCTTGAACCGTGGCGCAGCTCAAATGGTGCTGGCGTCAATGCGTGCAAGACTACATCAGGCCGTCACCACAAGTTCACTCGACTGTGAGCCAGACTCTGTCGGCTCTTATGTTCACCCGAGCTGTTTTCTATTCCAATATGCTGTATCAAAGTTTCAGTGTACTCTGCTGGCAATTAGAACCTGCAACATTTTTTTGTTCATGCTGAACTCGTGGCTTGTATTATTAGTTTCTCGACCTTTCTGTGGTGTTCGTACATTCTAACAAGCTTGGGAACGTATTTAAGTTGTGCGAAAGTTTGAGGAGGCTTTATGTGTTGCTTGCATTGCCTCATGGTGCCTTTTTGCATTGCCGCTGCCTGGTTTCCACAAGATGCATCAGCTAGAGCGGTCAAAAGAATTGGGGAAGACCAGAATTGCGTAAACAATATCGTCTGTAAGTTTCGTACTCTCGTCGGTAGAGTAATATAATAGACAACAAGCCGACTGGGAGCAAAAGGCGTCACAATAATGTGCAGAAGTCTACACCTGCAGAAGCTTTGGCCTCAATCAGATGGAGCTATATATGCAGATGCCAATAACAAGGTGAAAAAGCTTAGAATGGACAAGAACAATGTCAGAGATTTTGCATCCGAGCTGACCTCAAACAGATCTAGGGAACCCTGTAGTGCAGCACGCCAGCACCAGAAAATAAATCCCACACGGGCAGCCCAGTGAAATCTAATGCGTGATTCACCGTCTCCTCCGGTCCTGGATGTCCTAGACATGACGACTGCCTGTTGACTGGTCGCCAACCACAGTGGGAACGATACGCAGAAGAGGCCGGTAACTTAATTTCAACCTTGTGGAGAAGTGATCCAATGCTCAGATGCGTCATGCTCATGGCCTAGCATAGCCGCGCCGCAGATTTACTATCTGTGGGACGTCGATTCGAGAGCAGCCGCGGCGACAAGACGAAACGAGATGAGACATGGAGGATACAGCCGTTGTGTTCGTGTCGGTCTTCATCTCGTGGGCCTAGAGTCCAGTAACAAATGTGGTGGCTGGCCCGTGGGTCACGTTGGCCCCCCAGGCAAGAACCGCAGGCCCATTGCCAGCCTTGCTCATGCGGGATTTACACAGTATATTTATATCAACCAGGCTGCTGCTGATTATACAGATCTTCCACACAACGCAAGCAGAATCTCAGGAAGTCCAAACCGTTGTCTGGAAAAGATAACCCATCGTCATTGAGGGTCTCATCTCATCATGCCTCTCCTGGTCTCGAGTCTATTGAGCGTTTGTTCTTTCTGGTTGGCAACTCTTTCTCGCCGTTGACCATGTCAATTACGTGCACACAGACTGACGAACTGAAAGTGCACCAAAAAATTCGGCCACGAGCAATACTGTTGGAAGCACAAAATCAATTACGTGCACATGACTGAAATTAGAATGGCAAGCATTGATTACTTCCTGTAGCTTGAAAGAGACAACACAAGATTTAGCATACCAAATCACGAACAAGCAAAGCACTTGCTGCTGGTCAAGAACTGCCTGCTACAATCGATCTGCAATAACACAAGCACTGCTGATGTCCTGCTGAACGAAACCGGATTCAAGCTGGAAGGCCCTGCTGGTCAGCACGCACAGCAGGGAGGGCGAGCAGCTTCAGGTGATCTGCTCGGCTTGCCTGGGAACGGACTGGGCTGCAGGGAGCGCTGCTCAGTGAGCACGCATGGCGCTTGGACGCCGGCGCTGGTTGCGCTGTGGACCTGCAGAGAGGAGCGAGCGGTGGAACTGCACACCGCGCACACACACGAGCACGGCACCGAACGCAAGAGGCCACCGGTCGGCAATCTGCCTGACGAGACTGCAGGGGCACGGCGGAGGGGCTGCTCTCCGCAAGCGAGTGCACGTGCGGCTGGAGACGCTTGGCCTGGGACTGCACAGGTGCTTGGCCAAGGGCGCTCGACGCCGGGCCAAATCAGCACTGCTGGAAGGCCGTGCGAAACACCGACGAGGAACAGAGGGAGAGAGGAGCACGGCACAGGCTCTGCTCACCGCCGAACTGAGAGGCGCGGCGTGCACAGAACAAGCAGAGGAGGGACAGGACCGAGATCCCCTGGAGTCCGACTGCTACTGCTCGGCCTCCCACGATGAACAAGCAGGAAGGGAAGCTAAGCCGCTCGAGCCAGAGCTGAACACAGCACCGAGAAAAGCAAACACAGGTGAACTTCGGCTGGAACACACCGGGCTTGGTGGCTGCAGGGGCGCGCGGCGCTGCTCTGCCCTGCACCGGTTGCGACAAGGGTCCTCACCTACGAGCCCGACAAAACCATAATCGAAGAACACAGAAGACCGACGCCCTCAAGTGCAGAGAAAGGGGTGGTCCCTAAATCCGACGAAATTCGATCAAATACTCCATGAATCGATCCAAAAACTTGCACAGATGCAATTTAACCTAGCACGAACCTATTCCTCAGAAATCATTGCCTGGGATTGACCCAAAATCTGGAAAATTGAGATCGAACCCGTGAACAAAAATTGGGAAAAACTGCCGTACACTGAGAACAAAGATCACATGTAAAAATAACGAATCCCAGAGGGCACGAGGAGGATTCGAACCTCCTTTCCCATTCCAAATCTCAGAAAATACACCATAAAATATTCAGATTTGGGATCTTTCAAGAACACCAGAAGAGGTAACCTAGGAACAAAGAGGAGAGAGGTGAGAAAGATGAGGGCTTCCTTGTCTTATTTAACATGGCTATTACATAATTCTAGTTTTGTTTATAAATATTTTGAGTCGAACCACTTAACCCGAGGGCACTATGGTCCAACCCGAGGCGAGGCCACAGCGTCCTTTATGAGATAGTTTCGCCTCGTCGCGAACTCCACGATGCCGCCACGTATCGTCCGTTCCTCCTCGGAACCTCTGCTCGGGTTTTGAGGCCCAAACCCGTGAGTAGCGTACTCCATACGCGTCCCCCACCACTCAACACGTGTCACCGCCGTCCTCGACCGGCCGTCCGCCAAGTCTTCCAAAGCATCCGCTCGACTCGCACGTCCGTCGTCTTGACTCGGTCAACATGGTCACTCCCATGTACACTTGCGCTTATCGATGTTCCAGATGTCAGCCACCGCGGTTGGTCACCCGGCCTCCTGGTCCCTCAGTCCAAGCCTCACGTCCGTCCTTCACCACTCCCGGTCCATCGGCACGACACATCCCTACTTGACCTTCACCTCGCCGTCGACCACCGCCTCCGAGCTCCAGACCTTCACACCACAAGGCAAGAGACATGTCGCACAATTCAACTCACGTCATGATTAGCTCACAAACTCAACCTAGGTCATGGATTACGTTGATAATCACTCATCACAAAATGAACTATAAGGACACATATCAACCTTGTGTTCGCAGTGCGGGATCAAATAGCTCCCTCATTTTGCCCACATCTTCGAGCTGTGCCACGTCCTGCCAAAACAGATGCAGTGTCATATATACTACCAGTACTGTCGCAATCCGTTTCAGTACGAGTGCGACACCAAGTGGCAAAAGTAAATACTCCCGGATGACTGCATCAACAGTCCTCGAGTGACCCGAATTGGGACGTTCAGTTATTCGTCTGTGCCAGATGTGGGACGTGTCTCGATGAAACATTGGGTCAGCTCAGCCAAAAAAAAAGAAAGAAAAAGAAAACACCGTGTTCAAATTTTTTTGACCTCTACAGAGTATTTTTTTATTTTTCTTTATGTATTGTGAGGTTATGGGTTGAAGTTAGCTCTCCGCCTTTTTAGATGCTTATTAATTAATTAATTAATTTCATTGTCCATGCATAACAGTGTGAAACTATGAATGAATGCGTTTTCCATTGCAGCAGTATGCGTGTAAATATGTTACTTACCCATTTACCATCCGGATCAGGGTACCAGTAGTCTTCAAGTTTAGCGCATGCTCGGAAAATGGTCTTAAGGACGCCGCCGCCGAAAGAAAACACATCGTACTTCTTTGACACTACGGGCTTGTTCGGCTGGCTTGTTCCAGCACTCATGAAATCACTGTTTATGTCCTATCAAAACAGTATTTTTCTCTCACAACAATCAGCCGGAACAGTATTTTTTAGTCTTGCCGAATAGGCCCTACACCGTTGTAAATATATTCAGGAGGCATATATCCGCTGGATGTAGGTAAAAAAGAGATAACATAAGATCGAAAAGATAATAAACAAATAAATAAATAATAAATATAAGTAAGTAAAAGACCTTACTATGTGCCCACTGCTATGTCAGTTGTCATGTTGTCAACTCCGTTATCCAGCACAACAGATAGTCCAAAATCAATGATCACAGGATTCATGTCCCAATCGAACAGGATGTTTGCTGGTTTCATGTCATGATGGACTATGTTTTGCTCATGTAGGTAATGTAGACCCTGCGCGATCCCCTGAATTATCCGGAAGCAGAAGGGCCAATAAATACGTTTTGTCCCTGCAAAGGAATATTAGGTCAGACCAATATACTAATTCCCCTAAAAAATGTACTAATTACTCTGAACAAGACAAAATTGATCCACACCTAGAACCGTGTCCTCCAAGCTTCCGTTCGGCAAGATGGTCTATCTATTCTTCAGTATGCGGATGACACTGTAATTTTTATGAGCCACGATGTTGAAAAGGCAGTAACTATGAAATTATTGCTCAGTACCTTTGAACAACTATCAGGGCTTAAAATAAACTTTCACAAAAGTGAAATCTTTTGTTTTGGCAAAGCCAAAGATCATGAAGTGTTCTATTCACAGCTGTTCGGTTGTGTGATTGGTAAATACCCCTTTCGTTACCATGACCTACCCATGAATACTAGGAAACTAAACAACAAAGACTAGAAGGTAATTGAGGACAGAATCGAAAAGAGACTTAGTGGATGGAAAGGCAAAATGCTTTCGGTGGGGGGCCGATTGGTTTTGATAAACTCGGTGTTTTCTAGTTTACCGATGTTCATGATGTCTTTTTTCGAACTGCCGAGAGGCGTATTAGAAAAAATAGACCGCTTCAGATCGCGTTTTTATTGGCAAAATGACTAGCATAAACGGAAATATAGACTGGCCAAATGGGAAATCTTATGTCAACCCAAAGTTCAGGGTGGTGTAGGCATACAAAACTTGGACATACAGAAGAAGTGTTTGTTAAGCAAATGGCTCTTCAAGTTATTGAATGAAGACGGCATGTGGCAGGAACTTTTAAGGAACAAATACATCAAAGATAAGACTAGGGAGATGCGTTAAAAAACCAACAGATTCTCATTTTTTGAAAAGTTTAATGAATATCAAAGACTCCTTCATGGACTTTGTTTCGTTTAAAATGAAAGATGGGTCACAAACTAGATTCTGGATAGACAATTGGTTGGGAAATAAACCCCTTAAAGACAAATTTCCTTCATTGTTTAATATTGTAAGAAGAAAACAAGATTCTGTGGCACAAGTACTTAGTTCATCTTCACTAAATATTTCTTTTCGACGAAACTTAGTGGGTGCGAACCTAAGGGATTGGCATAGAATTGTTGCTTCTTTACAGGATGTTAACTTACTGGAAGAAAGGGATGTCTTTGTTTGGGGTCTAAACACATCTGGAAGCTTTACGGTCAGGTCCATGTATGCTGCGTTAATTAACAATGGGGCTAGAGTGTCACAAGATATATGGCAAATTAAAGTACCTATGAAAATAAAAGTTTATCTATGGTATCTAAAAAAGGTGTGATTTTAACTAAGGATAACTTGGCTCGACGAAACTGGAATGGCGACAGGCAGTGCTGCTTCTGTCACTCTCCAGAAACCATAAAACATCTTTTCTTTGATTGTGCTTATGCCAAATTCCTGTGGCGCGTTGTACATATACTTTTTGGAATTTCTCCCGCCCCCAGATATGAATGACCTGTTCATTAGTTGGTCAAAAATAGCAAATAAAAAGTATAATTCATTGTTATTAACAGCAGCATATGCGCTTTGTTGGGAAATTTGAATAACAAGAAACGAAGTGGTTTTTGACAAATGCAGACCAAAATCTTTTTTGCAGGTACTTTCCAGGGGAACGCACTGGCTTCGGCAATGGGCAAGATTACAGCAGCATGATGATCTGCGGGATCAGCTGACCCTAGTTGGACAGCATCTAGAGACGTCTGCTCTGTAGTTTTTTAGTTCCAATGGATGATTGTCTACAGGGTGTATTGGTCATGTTTAGTCAAAACCTTATTTTGTTTCGGTTATCCGTTTGGTTGGCTGTAAACTTGTTTTATTTGCAGTCCGCATTTGTGCCCTTGGACAAAACTTTGTAATAATTAGTCTGATTCTATCAGTTGATAGATAAAGCCGGATATGAACTATCCTTTATCTAAAAATAAAGTTGTCCAGTGACCAGAATGCGACGACAAATTGTTACTTCAAGTTCCCGGCCGTCGTCGTACCAACGCTTCTCCACTTTCCTGTGGTCACAATATCCCACAGTTTTAACTACATTTTTGTGTTGAAGCTTGACAACAATATTCATTTCATTAGACCCATAACATGAAAGAATTGTTTGACGGCAACCACAAGACCATTGCGCAATAAACCCTGCAAAGTAGCATGAATACAATCGGGTTAGTGATCAGTCGGAACATCCCTCCTAGCTACAAGAATAAGGGTAGGAGAATCTAGTAGTCCCTAGCATAGCGGCGCGCTGCAAGAGATCTGTCCTGCTATTTAGTACCTTTGTCTGCAAAAGAATGCAATTGTGGGATGCGTGCCGGTCAAAGAAGCTTAAGTTTGACTAAGTTTATAGCAATTTTTATTAGTATTTATGTCTTCAAATAAATTTATTATAAAAATATATTTTATAACTAATCTAATAGTACTTACTTTGTAACATAAATGTTTATACTTTTTTATATAAATTTAGTCAAAGTTCAAACTGTTTGACTTGTCAAAAAACGAGAATTGTATTCTTCTATGGACGAAAGAAGTATTATTCCTTGTTTCAAAAATATTTTAAATAATATTATGGCATAAATAAAATTCATTTTAAATATTGTGGAAAAAAGAAAAATACATTATAAATAAACAACAAACGTAATAACTGAACGTAAGAATAACGTGAGTGTGTTGCTATGAACCCACAAACTCCAAACTCACAGCACACACGTGTGTATCCACTTACGTACACACGCAAAGAAGGAGACAGGGAGGCTCTCTAGCCTACAGTGCGCGAGAAATACGGTGTATCACCTAACACGCACGCATGCGTATACCCTGCTTTTCTGAAAAAAATTCAAAAAAAAGTGTCACACTAGGATTTGAACTGTGATGGATAGTGTCGCTCTGGACAGTTCTACCACATGAACAGAGGCCCTTTTGTGCTGTGAGCCTATTTTGGTAGGTGTGTATGCGGAGGATCCACGTGGGAACGCAAAACGTAAAGCGCGCGGGGTGCAAGCGAGCGACCCCTGCCGCACGCGGCCTGGCCCATGTATGCTGTCCTGCTGCGGTCATGTTTTTCGTTTTTTCAGTTTCTGTATTTTGAGTTTTTCTTTTAATTTTTTATTTCAGTTTTTTGCCTAGTTTTTTTCATTGTTTTTTAGTTTTAGTTTTCAATCAAGTTTTTTTTATTGTTTCTTTAGTTTCAGTTTTCAGTCACCCTTTGAGGTTTGAATGCATTCCTAAATCCTATAAGTTAGTTGTATAATAACTTACCATCTAAGTTGGCACCTTATGCAATGCATTCTGGGTTGCTACTCTTGTATTTTTAATAAATGTCCCTCCAACAGTGGGTTATACAATAACTTGCCCCTTCAGTTGGCAGCTTATGCAATGCTTGTTCTAATAATGTGTCATTAGGTTGCAGCTTGTTTTTTTTTTGCTGGTACCCTTATTTTTTAATAAATGCCCCCAGTTGGCAGCAAGTCATGTTTCCTGACTTTTTATAGTGTGTTTTATAATAACTTGCCTCCCTAATTGGCAGCTTATGCAACGTTTATTTTATTAATTTGTCCCACCAGGTTGCAAGCTTGTCTTCTCTTTAGGGGTTAGTACCATTATATAAATACTATATTACAAATTTATTATATTTCCATGGTAACAATCTATGCATACCCAGTTTATTTTTGGAGAAGCAAGTTTAGTATTATATATGATAGCAACTTCTTTCATAAATCTCCTAGCACATTTTTACACATAAATTGCTACTAAAATAAAATTCTTCGAAACATAGTCGTGAGATCTAGTTTTGTAGCCTCATCACGTGAAGCATACCGATGCAGATGTAATCGAAAACGAATACATCGTTCAAAAGTTGTTGCAATTAAAAAAAAAGTTTTTTTCGGCTTACGTCCTTGTATCAGCTTGCATACAACAGGAGTGGGGGTCAGTAGTGGGATCGAGTGATGGTGGTGCTGGGCGGAGGAGGAGGGCCCAGCATTGATGTCAGGCGGAGGACCACTGAGCGCAAGTGCGGAGGAGGGCCTGGGGTCGTGCGCTCGCCGCTTGCGCGATGGGTCGCGCGTTAACTGTGCCCGTGTGCTATTAGTTGTCGCATATATTCAGAATTTACTATTTCTGGTTATCTTAGCAGATCAAAGTTTATACGATGCAAAAAAAAACAATGGTGGTTCTGCTTTTAAACGGCAAAGAGTTGCCATGGAAACTTTTACGTTACTTTTTACGGTTGCAGATGATCGCGTTACGGTTGCGGGATTGGATTTTTCGTTGCCTATTATTGCGGAACTTGTGAAGGCTGGAGACCACAGAATTACTCAGTATTTAGTATTTACGGTTGTGGGATGTATTTTTCTGGTCACAGGTTTGTGAAGCTGGTTGGGGGTGTTAAAAATACTTATTTGCAGCGCAGGGTGGTTAATAGAGCAGTCCTATATATACACAAATAAACACGTATAGACTATCATATCATCCTATACTTCGGTACAGTCTACAATCTTACATTTCATTTATTAAATGTTTTGTCATCATAATAAATGTTCTTTAGTACCTCCCTCCCACTACTATAGAAACTGATTTTTGGGGGCTCTCCATTTTTATTTACAAAGACAATCAGAAACCATATCGTCTCCGAAATTTTTTGATGCGTACTATAAACAAGAGACCGACCCTATGCTAGGCAAACTACATTAACTATGTTAGGTTTGATAAAATTTATAAGAGAAAATATCATCATATGCAAACATGAAAACAATCTAAAGTATGCATTTAGATTATCTATGCACAAAATAAGAAGATTAGCCTCAAATACACTAGTAGAAAAGAGCTCATAGCTGGCGCCCCCAAAACATACCACAGGCGGTTTTAGTTATCACGCGCCTGTGGTATGAAAGGGGCCCGTCCAGAGCTGTCAACCGCCAGTGTAAATCCATTACCACAGGCGGTTGACTTAACTCAACCGCCTGTGTAAATCGTTCATTTACACAGCCGGTTGAGTTAAGACAACCGCCAGTGCTAATGTATTTACACTGGCGGTTGGCTTAACTCAACCGCCTATGTAAATGAACGATTTACATAGGCGGTTGAGTTAAGTCAACCGCCAGTGATATATCTTGTATAAATACCCCTTCTTCCTCCCCGACTAGCTCAGTTTCTCGCAGCCACCTTCCATTGGAGGTGATTTTGGAGGTCCAGATTTGTCAAAATACAAGGGGGAGGTTTTGATCTTCATTTCTTGGAAGGAGATTGCTAAGAAAGGTTAGTTTATGTCCCTTTTGCCTCATTTTGCTCATTTTTGCTCAATTTGAGCCACTTTTTGGATCTAGGGTTTCACCATGACAGAGAGAGAAGAATACCTAGGTTATTGTCTTTATTTCTTCAAGTGAGGTTGCTTAAGATGGTTATATAATATCTCTCCTCTCTCCCTTTTCATGTTTGCTTCTTAATTTAGTTTATGCAAGATATATTTCCTTGTTTCCATGCATCAATGGTGTGTTAAAGAGTATTTATGTAGAGAGGGAAGTGTAGGTTTTTTTGTTAGTTTTTTTTAATTATGCTACTTAGGTTTTTTATTATGCTCTTTATTTCTCAATTTATTTCATCCACTATGCATTTATGTTTCATGAATGGTGTGTTTTTAATAATGATACTTAGGTTTTTTTAATTATGCTACTTAGTTTTTTTACTTTAAACCCTACATAAACCCTAAACCCTAGCTAATAATCCCTAGCTAAATCCTCTCTATACCCTAGCTAAATCCTAAATCCTAGCTAATATAATCCCTAGATATGGTTACTTATTTTACATTGATTACAATCAATTCATTGTATTTTTTTTACAGGTAATGATGGAGAGGTCATTCTGGATGTATAAGTTATCAAGACTAGATCCATCATACATACCCGAGGTCCATAGGTTTATTGATGCCGCTAAGAACCATGCTTGGAGAACAAAGAAGACGCACATACATTGTCCATGCATGGACTGCAGGAATGTTGTTGTATTTGATGACCATCAACAAATCCTTTCTCATCTGGTCCGCCGAGGATTTATGAAGGATTACTTGATTTGGACAAAGCATGGAGAGGGTAGCTCTGCGCCTTATACAACTAGAAACCCTACGAACATCGACGCCGATGGTCCAGATATGCTTGTTGACGGGTTTCAGTTCGTACACGAGACACAACAACCTGACACCGATGGTCCTGATCATGGTTTCGCTGGAGGAAATGAAGCCGTCAGAACTCATGTGATGCCAAATAATATGGCTGCGGAAGACGCAGAATTCCTAGAGGCAATGTTGCGTCATCATGCGGAAGATCCATCAATGTTCTTCATGAAAGGTATGGAGGCCCTGATGAAGGCAGCAGAAGAGCCTTTGTACGATGAGTCTAAGGGTTGTACCAAAGAGTTCACGACGCTGCGGTCTGTGCTAAAGTTGTTGGTGTGCAAAGCTAGGTATGGTCTTTCTGATGCTGGCTTCGATGCGTTCTTGAGTATTATCGCAGACATGCTTCCAAAGGAGAACAAAGTGCCTGCTAACACGTACTATGCAAAGAAGCTAATCAGTCCACTGACGATGGGTGTTGAGAAGATCCACGCGTGTAGAAATCACTGTATCCTATATCGAGGTGCTGATTATAAGGACTTGGACATCTGTCCAAAGTGTGGTGCAAGTAGATACAAGACGAATAAAGACTACAGAGAGGAAGAGTGTGCTGCTTCTGTGTGTAAAGGAAAGAGGAAGAGGACCCAACAGAAGACCCAGAAGAGTAGTTCAAAACCCACCTGCAAAGAAAAAGAAGAAGACTATTATGCGCAGAAAAAGATTCCTGCTTTGGTGATGTGGTACCTGCCTGTGGTCGATCGATTGAGGTGTTTGTTCGCTAACCCAGAGGATGCCAAACTTATGAGATGGCATGCTTCTGATGAGCACAAAGACGATGGGAAGCTTTGGCACCCAGCCGATGGCCAGCAGTGGAAAGATTTCAATGAAAACCACAAGGACTTTGCAAAGGAACCAAGAAATGTTAGGTTCGCACTGAGTACTGACGGAATGAATCCATTTGCTGAGAGGAGCAGCAAGCACAGCACATGGCCGGTGATCCTCACCATCTACAACCTCCCGCCATGGTTGATGCAGAAGCGAAAGTACCTCTTGCTAACCATCCTTATCTCTGGACCTACACAGCCTGGAGTTGACATGGATGTTTTCTTGGAGCCCTTAATGGAGGACATGAAGATATTGTGGGAAACAGGTGTTAAAATGTTGGACGAGTACCGCAAAGATTCATTCACGCTGAGAGCAATTATCTTTGTTACGATCAATGATTACCCTGCTCTCTTCACATTATCAGGGCAGTTCAAGGGAAAGGTTGGTTGCGTGGTATGCATAGATGGAACCGCTTACGTGTCCCTTACTGCATCTAAGAAGATAGTGTACATGAGGCACAGACGCTTCTTATCGAAAGGAAACAGGTACCGCCAGAAAAAGATGGATAAGTACTTCGACAATAACGTTGAACTACAGTCTACTGCTCCATCAGGTAACAGTAAAGGCAAAAGAGTTTTCAACATAATCAACAAACTCAAATTTGTTTTCGGGAAGAAGACAAAAGACGGAAAACCAAGAAAAGATGTCAAACCAACTCCAGGGGCTACATTCAAGAAGAAGTCTATTTTCTTCGAGTATTTGTCATACTGGCCAGAGTTAGACGTCCGCCACGCGATCGATGGTATGCACGTTCAGAAGAACATGTTTGAAAGCCTAATTGGAACATATAAAAGTTCTCAAACATGGCATTTCATATTTTTCACGTGTATATCTTCTCAAGACAAACACCACAAAATTTATTTCACTAATTTTGGAAGAATATTTCTCAAGATATGAATTTTTGAAGCTTTTAAACTATTTTAGCAAATTCCTCACTATAGGCGGCGGTCAATGCCACCCGCCTGTAGATTTCTACAGGCGGTGGTCAATGCCAACCGCCTGTAGAAACCATTTCTACAGGCGGTGGTCAATACCGACCGCCTGTACAAATGCCTGCTATATATATATCCGCGCGCCGAGCGTCTGAATATTTGATGTCTGGTGGCGCATTCTTCTTCCCCGAGACACCGTCAGGTTGCCCAAATTTTCCAGCGCTGCCGTCCCACCCTGCGCCGCCGGAACCCACCTCGGAGCCCTGCCGTCTCGGCCGGAGCCCTGCCTCGGAGCTCCGCCGTCTCGCTGCACCGGAGCCCCGCCCACCTCGGAGCCGCGCCGGAGCCCGGCCGCCTTGGAGCTCTGCCGTCTCGCCGCGCCCCTTGGAGCCCATCCACGACGACGACATCTTCCCTGTCGGAGCCTGCAGCGAGGACCACGCCGCCGTCCAGGGCTACCGCGCGTGCCGAGGTATGCATCTTGCCATTCTGTGCTCCTATCGTGTGCCGTCGGCCCCGTGCCGCCGCCACGCGCTGCCTGCTCCCGCGCCGCCGCCATGCGCTGCCTGCTACCGCCCATCTGGCACATTTCCCTGGGCCAAAACCCTAACCGAGCGTGGGGCGTACGCCATCCGAGCGGACACGGGGCGAAGGCGGACTCCATGCGTGGGACGGAGGTAGGGGAAGGAGCTGATGACTGGGTCCCACCGGTCAGTGACACAGGGAGCAGGGCCGACTGGTCAGTCACAGAGAGAGAGGAGGGCGCGCGCTGCTTCGGCCTAGGCCGCCTGCTTGCTGGGCCGCGTGGGAAAGAATGGGCCAACACGGGATGGAGAGAGGAGAGGAGTGCTGGGCCTACGGGGATGGGGACAGGGCTGGGCCTTCGGGCCAGATAGGGAGAGAGGGAGAATTTTTAAATTTTTTCTTTTCTTTTATTTCAAACCATTTTAGGGTGTGAATCATATCTTGTTTAAATCACTTTAGCTCTATTTCACAAGAAGCAGATTTTAGGGTGTGAATCATATCTTGTTTAAATGGTTTAACTAATTTATGTAGCTTTATTTAAAATTATTTAAATGGAATATATGCATCATATCTTGTTTAATACATAAATAATTCTAGGAATACCAGAAAAATGTGAATCCTTTTTTGTTAGCTTTATTGTACTGTGTAGATGCTGTGAAAAATGATGTAATGATGAAATGATGTAATCTTGTGAAATATATCTATGGAAATATATGTAAGTGTATGTCCTTAATATATGTCAGATTTTCACGATGAGTTCTCCGCGCAAGGACCAAGCACAAGGGTCCGAACACACGGAACAAGACCTAGGGCCCGACCCCACGGTACAAGGGACCCACCAAACGGGTCAAGCCCTGGGGTCGTCCGACCCCACGGAGCAAGTACAAAGGACCCACCAAACGGGTCAAGCCGTGGGGTCGTCCGACCCCACGGAGCAAGTACAAGGGACCCACCAAACGGGCCAAGCCCTGGGGTCATCCAACCCCACGGAGCAAGTACAAGGGACCCACCAAGCATCAGGGGCCTCTACTCCGGAATACGAAAGCGTTAGCGACGACATGGAGCCTCCCGAAGTGAGGAAGGCCCGTCTTGAATTGGAACGTGACCCTGATTATAATCCACAAGCCGACGAGGTAATTATTCCGTGTCTATTATTACATGATTTCATGTTTGTATGTAATTACATGATTTCGATCCATAATGTCTATATATAAACCCATCCATACGATTCACAATGTCTATATTCAGGAGGCATTGTCTCAGATGCAAGAGCTGATTTGGCAACACGAAGTGGCACATGCCGAAGACGCACCGGAACCGACCGCGACGACGAGCACTGAGAGATCAAGGAAAAGGAAGCGGAGCGGTTTGAAACGAGGCGAGAGAGGATTGAACAGGTTTCTAGACGACGTATATGCCATCTCAGAAGTCAGCCCGATCGGACAGCCCCTAGCTCCAGAGGAGGCCCTACCCAAGTACCGGAACGCAATTGGTTTCTGTGTTAGGGACCTTCTTGACATCACTATTCGGCAGTGGTCCAGTGTGTCGGACGATGACAAGACAAAAATTTGGGATAAAATCAAGACGAGGTTCCAGTTTCCTCGAAACCTACCGATCCTCTTCCTAACCCACCACCATCACCTCCCCATTCTCTTCCTGACCCTCAATCATCACCTCCGCCACAGTCATCACCTCCGCCACAGTCATCACCTCCGCCACAGTCAGCACCATCTCCGCCACCATTCAATTCCCCACCTTCCCCACAACCCAAAGATCCTGAACAAACAAGGGAGCCACCACCGCGGCCAAAGAAGAAATTTGCGGTACCCATGTTGGTTTCCACCTACGAGCCAAAGAAAAAAACAGCTGGCACGGCCAAATTTTTGTCAGGAATTGGACGGAAATGCACTACAGAAGTCGTCGAGTTGTCTGAGCTCGAGAAGTCAGCGAAGCCAGTGCCTAAGGTAATTCCCTGCACAATCAAGGTGCCAACTGCAGAAGATTACAAGTATATCCCTAAAAAATTTGTGGTGGGAAGGCCTCTACTAAAGCGGGAGAAACTATTAAAGGTCCCAAACAATATAAAAAGGCTGCATGACTGGTACATGAGAGCCTCTTCTGCTGGCATCGACACCTTCAACGTGTGTATACCACAAAGGGCATTTCTCAGTGAAAATAATAAGTGCATGATTAACTTTGAAGACATTTGGTTGATGATGAACCTCGAGAGACTGGACGTACAGATCATAACGACGTTTGCATTGTAAGTGTTACATAGTTACACATGCATTGTAGTTGCATCAATGTTCAATATCTGACATGCATGTGCCTTGCAGAATGCTATATGATCAGCAGGAGCTGTATTATGGTCCGGATTTTAATTATTGTGCCAATGAAAGGATTGGCTATCTGAACCCAATTGATATATGCGAAGAACGGCACACATTCAGAATCGGGGATGACAACATAGAGTTATTGGGCTTAGAAGGTGAAGAACGGGTCAAGAAAATCGCAAAGTTGAAGATGGAGTTTGAAGCTAAATACGCCTTCTACATTGGAATGGCATTGCTCAAGTATCAAAACAGGGAATCGGTAGTGGCCCCGTACAACTTTGGGTAAGTGTGAGTTTGCATAGATCAAACTAAATAATTTCAATGTACAAATGCATCATGAATTTGATTCGTGCAGGGACCACTGGATCTGCTTCGTCATTTATCCTAGGGACGGAAGGGTGCTGGTACTAGACTCCGCAAATTACCCGCCATCAAGCTATGCACATTTCATTGAGATGTTAGAGCTGTAAGTCGAGATATGCATGTATACTTTTGCATTATGAGATTTTGAGAATAACATGGTGATTCTATTCGAGATCATAGGGCATATAGGTTTTATAAGATAAAAGGTGGAAAGTGCGAGTCCAATATAGAAGGGCAGCCATTGCGAGTTTTATATGACTGGCCGGTAAGTATGAAAATTTACTCTTATGAATACAAATCATACATGTACTATACATAGGACCATGGTTGCATCTATAAATAACCACTTTCCCATTATATAGTGCCACAAGCAACCACCCGGATCTGTCCTCTGTGGATACTACGTGTGCGAGCATATGAGAGGAGAGACCGGACGATACGTCAGCAACCCTTCCAAGGTAATATAAGTAATAGTCATGTATGTAGTTCTGACATTAAAGGTGCAAACTATAAATATATGATGTTTATAAACTTTTTTTGCAGGATTTTAAGGAACCCAAGGCGACGCGCATCAACGAACGTACTTTGTACAACATAGTTGAGGACCTGTGCCTTTTCCTCTTGAAACAAGTCATTTCAATGGAAGGGAAATATCATGATCATGAAAGTGAATTATCCAAGCCAGAGTACCGAGTGCTAACAGAGATTTATAGGCTAAACCTTACTCGGAAAGGTTATTAGAGCACAGGTGCAAACTTTGATGTATATAATGTGTGATACACTTGTAACTTTATGTTCGTGAGCACGAAACTTTGATGTACATAAATGTATGTATGAAATATTTAAATTACATGTTGCTATATTTGAACACCATCCAATAGGGTTTAGTAGTTTCAATATCAATGTATATGTATATATTTAATAATATAATATAAAAATATCAAAAATATATATAAATATGGTCGGCATACATCACAGGCGGCTCACTTGTGTAAATGGTTCATTTACACAGGCGGTTCACTAAGTGAGCCGCCTGTGGAAATGTATTTCCACAAGCGGTTCACAAGCAACCGCCTGTGCTGTGGTCCCATTTCCACTGGCCCCCAGCGCAGGCGGTGCTAGAAAACGCCAGTGAAGATGGGTTTTGAACCGCCTGTATAGTATGTCTCTGTACTAGTGATACTAACAGTGTAATCTATCTCTGGATTACCCATCACTGCCTATTATGAAAAATAATGTAAGGTAACCCCTAATTTTCATAAAACATACCAATCTATATCATTATTATAATCAATCTAATGTAATCATCTAAGTGTGCATATAGAGTTGCCCACTTTGCGTGTTATTAAAAGAAAAACATAAAAGGATACCCCAAATGTGCATCTAAGTTATATCCACTTTTGACATTGTTAACAAAATTCAAAAACTACTATATATCCTTCTAACTGCACACTTCTACATGCATGAAATATGTCACCATGCACAACAATCATGTATGTATATAGGAAACTATCAGTAATTTGATTTTCATGTCGACACATATATTTTGAGCCAAGGTTTAATGACAAGCGCACATGGAGGTGTGATGCAAAGGACAAAAAAAACTAGAATGGGAATGGAAAAACATATAAATTGTATTGTGGTGTAAAGATAAAAAGTACACCCTCGGTCCTAATCTTATAAGGCGTAACCACTTTTTGTTTAAGTCCCATAATATAAGACGTGCTCTCTCTAGATTGTAACACCCTGAATTTTGGCCCTAAATTAAAAATCACTACAAATTTGAACCTTTTAAACTTCTCATAATACAATAAAAATAACCTACCTAGGAATTATTTTAACCTAAAAAGATCAACATAGAAATAAAACTAGATGTGTGATATAGCTTGGAATGATTGTTTGCTGCCTTGATGTACACATCCCTTGAAAAGCCATACTCAAATTTGAATTTAAACTCAATTCAAAATCATATTATAAAAATTCTGGGAAAAAGAAAAAGAAAACAGAAATAGGAAAAGAGCACCGGGCTCATCTCCTTCCCTCGGTCCACAGCAGCCCGCCTCCTCCCCTCTCTTCTCTCCTGCACCGGGCCAGCAGCGGCGCCAATCCAGCCCACCAAGCGCGCCTGCTCTCCCTCTCTTCTCTCAGTCCCGCATTGGGCTGGCCCAGCATAGCTAGCGCACTCGCCTGCTCCCTCTCGTCTCCGTCCCTTCCACTGACACGTGGGGCCCAGCGGTCAAGACCGTTCTCTACCTCCCGCAAGTGACGCAAATACCGCGTCGCCACGGCTGCCTCGGCCATGCCGCCCACGCTCCGCCCCGGCGTTCGACGGATAAGGACGCGACCGGCTCCGGAAGCTTCCTAGCCTCACTACGCCCTCTCTCTTCTCCTCTCCTATCTCTCTCTCCCTCTGCCCGCCATGGCCATGCGCCGGCTCGACCTTCGTCGAACGTTGACACCATGGATAAGGATGAGCCACTCTGACACGCGCGTGGTTAAGACCGCACTGTGCCAAACCGCCATGGCGATTCAAACCTGCGCGCGGTGGTGGAAATATCCGTGACAGCGAGAAATATCTCACCGCCGGGAACCGCCATGGCCGGCCTATAAATATGCCCGGCCAGTGGCGCTCCGACCTCACCACCGCCACCAAAAGCTCTGATGTGAGCTAGAACACCTCATCTCCCCCTCCATTCCTCCTCTTCCCCTCTCTGTAGAGCGCTAGGATGATTTCCCCCATTTTGGGTGCCGCCGTCGCCATCGGAGCTGCCCTCCGCTCCCTCCTTCTCCGCTGAGTATCAAGCAAATTAGGGAAGCTCGTGCGTTCCTTGCTCTCTCCTCTACCCTCTCCTCGACCTCTCCCCCTCTCTGTGTACATTGCGCTACCGCCAGGAGCCCTGCTCCACCGACGAGGCTCGGCTAGGCTCCACACCACCCCTATTACGTTCACTGCACACCCGCACTGACGCACACGTGGTAGGCTATCTAGAATAGGAGCTCTATGCTCCGGTGAGCTGCCATCGCTGCCTCGGGTGTCTGCCGTTGCCGGCAACCCCGCCCAGGACTACGGCTTGGCCTCCCAAGCACCGTCCGCCATCCCATGAGTCACCCCGAGGCTCGACGCCGTCGGCATAAGAAGCCCTGGCGAGCCTGCTCTATTCCGACGACACGCTGGCTACCTCCGTCCGGTGCGGTCTCCCTCTCCCCCCTACTCCTCCCTTTGTCGATTGGGGCCGACAAGTGACGTTGTTTCCGTCACCGCTCTGTCCCCGTTCGTCTCCCTCTCCCCCTCCCTCTTTCTCTGTCAGGTGGGCCCCAGGCCATGACGCCGTCACCTCTATGGTAGTGAAAGGGGCCAGGCTAGCCCACACGTCAGCGGCCTCGCCCGACACCTTGGTCCCATCTGTCACACACACTACACATAGCACACAGCGCATATTAAATTGTTAGGTACCCCCGATTAGTGTACAAAGATGATTTAAAAACCCAATTTCCTAGCTTAGAAAAATTCCCAGAAAATTTTTAAATAAACTTGATGCATCTAGGAATTCACCTATATAATTTTCACCTATTTTTCGTACAAAAAATATTTCCATAAATTCCATTTAATTCTCAACCGATATTTAAACTTCTAAAAATCAAATCTTTCTCATCCTAACTCCGTTTCTTGTGAGATCACTTCCAGAATTCCTCTAAAATCAAGCCCTACTTATTCTACCTAGTACCACCATGTTGTTCTATGCTTGTTTTGTTGTTTGCTTTGCAGTTCGTGGTAGTCTTATTATTAGCACCGACCGACAGAGGATGGTGAGTGCCAAGAGAGTGAGGACCCGGACTATATAGAAGATCCGGAAGGAGACAACAACGAAGGCAAGTTCTAGTTGCCCCTTCCACCACCACCATAGCTTGCTACCTCCACCAAAAACCCTCCACTCTCATCCCCATAAATTAATTAATAAACTCAACTTATATTAATTATCCTCTCATTGTGAATATATGGATTATGAAATGAACTCGATTATTATGATGAGAATATTGGTGAAACGATAAAAATTATTATGATACTTTATAAGCTCCATGATATGGATAAACTTGAGGATAATAAATGTGAACTATAACTTGGCAAACCTAAACTTGATCCGACGTGGGGCGAGTGAGGGGTAATTTATGTGGTATAAGTTACCTCGGCAGGATCGCCTAGTGAGGGTTCCTGTTGGGAGATACTCGCCTCGGTGACATAAGGACCGATTCATAGACCATCTCACCTAGCCGGATATTTCATACAGTCACATGTCTATATGGGTAGACTTGATCTCACACACCGTTAGATAGAAGAATAATTTCTACTAGGAGGCCGGTGTTGGCAGAGGATTGTTAGGAGAAGACACAGATGCTATGTGATCTTCCGTGGTTTGGTAGGCATGTATGCTGTGTGATCTTCCATGTAAAATTCCTATTTTGGCCTTGTTCATGCCCCTTCTTATTCTTGACTGGCTGATGTGGTATCATCTGGATTATTGAATTGGATGATGATAGATGTGGTATCATCTGGATTATTGAATTGGATGATGTGGTATCATCCAAAGCTTTGTGTGTTTCCAACCCCTGAGAAGCCATGGTAGAATTATATGGACATCTAAGGTCGCGTAATTTCCGGTACGGTGTCTCAATGGGCCTATTCCATCCACTGATCATGGATGAGACTATGCCTATCATGTGGGGAAAAGTATACACCCTCTGCAGAGCGTATTAAATCTATTTGAATAGACATGTCCATGGAATGGGCAACCACTGGGATGAGATCTCTTATGATTAGACTTACTTTTATGTGAAATGAAACTATGCTGATGTGATTAATGAATTTTTAATACCAACCTGGGAACCGGTGAGAATAGTAAGACTCTACCAGGACCCAACCATTAATTATTACTACTTCTCCCTACCACTTCCACCTCCACAAATAACCTCCACCATCCTCCACCACCCCTCCACAAACAAGCCTCCACCACCCACCACCACAAACAAGCCTACACCATCCACTCCACCCTACCCAATGATTAGGGCGAGTACATATGTACTCACTTGTTGTTGACTCACAGATTTCGAGGAAGACTGCAACTATGATGAAGAGGTGAACCACGAGGAATAGGAGCCACGCAAGAATTAAGAACCGATGGATAAGTCATAGGACCTAGGGATTCGACTGCGCTCAAGTATGCCTGTGGTCTAGGATGGCACACGCTGTAAAATACCGCTATAGTGGCTACCACCCTGCTGTATTAAAATGCTGCCTCACGGCAATAGAACCCTGCTAGATATGTAAAGCCTATGGCAATGCCCTTCGGGCCACTACTGTAAGACCTTATTTTTAGATATTAATAAAGCTCGGAACTTTTATTATATATCTGTGTGCCATTTCTGTTATTTGGTGCGTACTTGTTCATGATCTTGGCGCAAGTACAGATGCACTTTGGATTCTCAAAATGAGGAGCCGACGTAGATACACATATATTGATACAGAAATACTAGTGTTGAGAGAGAAAATTAAATACGTTCCTGGGTCTTTGAACCAGAGGTGGTTACGCCTTGTATTATGGGACCGAGGGAGTATCGGTTTAACTATTTTGCCAGAGTATGCTCTAATGAGAAAGAGAGTAAAGTTTATGGGCCCTACATTGGTCTACGAATTATAAAATTCAAGTATGGGTCATGCAAGTTTCAAAAAAAAGTATGGGTCGTGCATGGGCATTAGTTAATGAACTAGTGGATAGAGTCATAAAAGATTGCTAAAGTAGAAGCAGAAGGTAAAGCATACGGAGCACCTTGAAGACTTCACCATAGCCACCACTTCCAATCTTATTTTTCTCAGAAAAGTTTTGTGCAGCAACTTCTAATTCAAACAAATCAAAATTTGTTAACCCTGTCACAAGGATAAAAGAATAACTAATGTAGTTGATGAAACTATATGAAAAATTGTAAATTACTACAACATGTAACTTAAAGGAGCAAAATTACATTCAGTGATAAATGATCGTTATGGAACTAGTTAGCCTGTCTATTTAACCAAACAGGACATATGAGTAATATAGGATGGTGAGACAGAAATAGGAGTAATGTCGAAATGTCATGCTGTAATGCTATCTTACCAGGTAAGGGATCATACGACACCCCACTTCCTGTTGCTACCTTATTAGTTTCAACTATCGATCTGCCATCATTGCCATTGAGAAACATCATTATGGTCAGTTGGCTATTGATAGTATCCAATAATCTATCAAAATAGGTAAAAGATACTCATGTTGATTAACAGTTGAAAGGTGTAACACCTTGCGTTTAGTTATCATGCTGAATTTCATTAAAAGTTGAAATATAGAAATCTAGAAAAATTTCAAGTTCAAAATTAATCATAACTGAATATTAGGTTTAGCTTCAAATTTAAACCCCGTCTGGAATTGCTGATCCATTTGATACTCGAGAATGGCATAGCAAATGTGCTCCTTGTAGGTTGATTTTCTGGGACCACTGTGGCCCGAAGAACAATAGAAGCCCAGCCTACCCACCACTTGCATAATATTTGATACCATCTTTGACCACTACTTTTTTCTACAATATATTTTTAAACTTCATCAAATTAAGAGATTCTGCAAGTATTTTAAATGCAAATCTAAACATATAACTAACATGTTTCCAAACTAAGAATGCAATAGCTACTGGTGGTTGTTGGTTGTTTGTTATTATTAAGGTTTATTAAAATATAGCTAAATGATATGTTGTTATGACTCCAGGGACAAGTAACTTGTTAGCGTCAAACTTGTTGTGAAACAATAATCATCTAGGAGAGTCATATCTCACTTGGTGTCACACACTCGCGCACTTGTCTACTTGGATTTTCCCAGGAATGCTGCCTGTAGTAATAGAAGCTCACACGAGCCTGGCATATAGTAATATATTTGTCGCATTCTCTCTTTTGCAGCAACATAGCTAGTATCATTTCCCCCTGTTCCAGAGTTTTATGCTCACGAGTATGCTAATAGTGTCGCAATGGAAAAATATTGAGATACAATAATTGAAACCAAGAATTCAAACCTAGAATCGCCAATAATAAGATGACCGCCATGTGAGGGCCTCTTCGATGCTACACCCTGCTTAAAAAAAATAATTTACTTATACAAGTCTAAAAGATGCTTCAAAGTAGGAAAGTTTGTAACATTATGGATGGTTGGGACCAACAAAAAATTAGAAAATTTGCATCACTAGGCCATTAAATTGTGCACCTGGACGACCAAAAATGTTATATTCCATAAGTATTTAATGTTTGATGAATAATTTTAGTATGTACAATTAACAAAAAAATCATTATCACTAATCTCTCTATTCATTTTCTGACACAAGACCTATTTGGATACTCCGTAACCTCGTTGTGATAAGTTTACCAATTACTCTCTATATTTTTTTCATTTGAATTACACCTTTGTAGGTTTTTAATATACACTGAGTAGAAAGCTTAGATTTATTGTGTCAGCTCTTATTGCATCCTTTTTGTGACCTCATGATTCTATATTTCCTTTTCAAATTTTGGTCTTAGTAGTTGTTTTAATATTTTATGCACGTGTTAAGTTCAAACTTTAGTAGTTATTATATAATTTATTCAAAACTCTAATGTTATACTTTTTGTTAAGAAATCCATGCCAAGTCCTAGACTCCACTCTTAATTAACAATGAAATAAATAGTATTTTTAGCCTTCACCACTACACTCAATATGTTGAATTTTCTAGCAAGGAACTACATGTAGTATGTTGTTTAATAGAAAAATAGAGTGCTCACAATTTAACTACAAATATTCAAATCTCATAATGTTTGAGTCAAAATATAAACTTATCTAAATTAACAGCTTACAAAATTTGTTACCATAAAGTTTTGATTTAATTGAAAATAAACTTTTAGAGTCATTGGCTGTGTACTGCTAAGACAACATTCTTTTCAAAATTAAGAAACCATAAAAATATATATTTATTATTAACATACTCCCTCTGTCCCATAGAAAGAGTCAGTATAGGACTCATGCTGGTAAAACTTTCTTAAGTTTAACTAGATTTATAGAAAATATTATCAATATTTATATCTCCAAATAAGTTTAGACCCTACTAGAAAGAAATGTGCGGTGTTTGCCGTGCGGCTTACATACGTGGACTGCTGCCATTAATGTGAATCTGGTTTCAGCGAAGACTAATACGATATATGGCTGTTTTCAAAATTAAGAAAGTCTAATGATACTAATTATGTCATAAATATTAATATTGTATATATATATTTGGTCAAAGTAAACATATTTGATTTCTTGAAAAACGAGAATAACACTTTTTAGGGAACAGAGGGAGTATACATTTACACTTGACATATATATTTTGCAACACATAGCATTTAAGTTTACTTTGAATATAATGCGTGTAAGACCGCGGTTTTTAGTACGTAATATGAGGATCAGTGTGTGTGAAAATGTGAGGATCAATGTGTGTAAAAACGAGGCTTAGTGGGAACCATGTTTTTCAGAATTATGGAGTTTGTTGCATCCAAAAACATCCTAACTTTTTGAAACCAAAGTATATGTTAATAATGGCCTAGTATTTTCCCAGAATCTCAGAATATCTTTGTATCTGTAGCCCTACTATAAAAAAAATGTATCCGTAGTGCTACTGATGTGATAGACGCAAGGTTAGTTGGGCACGAGTTGAGCTATACTATAGAGCAAAAGCGCGTCTATCTGAGTGGGTTTGGTGGTTTGAGTAGCACTCCTCAGGTCCTAAGTTGACTCCCTATGAAAGTGAATTTTAGGCTGGGATTAGAAAAGTCCTTTCATCTGTCCCATGCCAAAGCACAAGTCTAAGGCTTGGCCCCAGTCGTGGTTGTTCTCACAAGGGCTACAGTGCCGCTGTGCATGGATGGGGCGGGAGTTCAGGTGTTTTCTCGACCTATCTAAGAAGGTCTTCTTCTTAATACAATACTCGGGGACTGTCTTAGTCCCGGCAGGTCAAGTGTTTAGGTATACTATGGGCTGCTAAGTTGTGCATGATTTGATTTATTCTGTGATCATTTGCATCGTGTTATATATTTTTTAAAGGGGCATCCTGTTAAATTTGTTTGCACCACCCCTAGTCGATGTATGATCAGTAATATCTAATGAGCTCTTTTACAATGGTTGGGAAAGTACCTTGGTACCTCTAGGTACTTTTATTTTTAATAATTTCCAACTAATTAATTGAGGAATTATATTTATGAAATGGAATTTGTATTATGGAGGGTATATTGGTAACTGAGATTACCTTAAACCTCTCATGTGAGTTTTTTTTCGGATTTGCCTGAGCCGGACGCCTCTGCTCGAGCTATCAAACGCTGCCACCCCCAAACTCCCCGATAGAAGGCCGCCGCCCTGAACTCTCCCTACTGCTCGCCGCAAGTGTTTCAAATACAAAATTTCAGGTTGCCTGTGCGATGTTCCAAATCATCACGGCCACCATGCATGCTCGCGTACTTGGGATCACGTCAGGAGAACGTCAACCACCCATATGTTCACTCCTCCCGTGTTACCGTCGAGGACTTCATGCCGATGCCGAGGTGCTTCCCCTCCCCAGCTACCCTCGCGAAGTCGCGGCCTCGCCTTCTGCTGACACGAGGCCTCCTGGATCGCCGCTGCCGTGCTGTCTCCCAGTTCAATGCATCCGTCCCGCTTCGCTGACTCCGAGCGCTTCTGGCGGACCGAGCAGCACTGCCGCCTCCTCTTTCCTCTTGGTACGCAGCTGCTCGGAGGTGGAGCCTGGCCGAGTGTTTTCCGCTGCTCGCAGAGCTCTACTGCAAGCCTGTCCAGCTCACTGGCCTCCTATTGGCGGACGATAGATCGCCGGGACGACGACGGTGACCATGACAATGGTACCCCCGAAGCGGCAAACTCAAGCGCCTCCGGTTCAGCCACCGTACCTGCTGGTCATGCTCCCGTTCACAGTCAACCAGGGCCACGTCGCGGAGCGTTCGTGGCATGGCATGACGACGGGTCGTTTGGCAGTCGGCACGGACGATGTCGTAGAGGCCGTGCGGCGCGTGATGAAGATACTGAAATTACTGATTTATCCTTATCCAAAAAAATACAAGTATAGAATAATTCAGAACTGGTCCACCAATTTTGGTACTAGCCCCACCTAATTTTGGTACTATCTATATCTATTTGGTACTTCTAAGTACTTTCACATGAGTACCTCGTATTTTTGCACCGTCCGATCTTACTCTATGGATGGCTCATATTTTTTCCAACCATTGTAAAATTTCTCATATCTAATTATCCATGCACATGACTATCTTATAGACATGTTGGAGCTTTGTCCACGAATTATAAAGAAAACTACAAAGAGTAAAATTCATGAGCGTTCTCTAAATTTGCACGGCGCTGTCATATGGTCCCCAACTGTCGAACTTTTATATCTTAATTGGTGAACTTATACAACAGATCCAAACCAGCGACTAACTTATGAATTTTTTTCAAAACTATATGACGCATACACAGGGCCGGCCCTGTCAAATTAAAGGCCCGGAGCGAAGCTACAAGCAATGGGCTCTTTAATACAACTCTAATCTAATAATATAATGGCTACTTTAATAAGTGTAATGCATACAAAACATTCTTATTAAACAAGTAATACATCTTATCTTACCTTAAAAGTTTCTTCTAACATTGGCTACTGCGAAGTCATTGATGATGGCATCAATATCAATTTCATCTAATAATTTCTTCTCGATGCATAAAGTTGCCAAACCATTTAATCTTTCTTGGAACATTACGGACCTCAAATAATTCTTCAATAATTTTAGCTTTGAAAAGGTCCTTTCAGCTGAGGCCACAGTCACCGGCATAGTGAATAGGATCTGATAAGCAATAAAAATATTAGGATAACAATCCACTTCTGTGACAAACTCAAAAATCTCCATAGCAGATATTGGCTTATCTGGCAGAGTAGACTGAATAACAGCTAACTCAGAAATCATGTCATTTACATCAACATCCGACGAACCATCTGAAGACAAAGTTTTTGCAAATTTAATGCAATGGTCTCTTAGATCAGCACCATTCAATGCCTTCAAGGATGTTGAATTCATTAGAAATCCAAATTTCTCATTGAATGACTGGAGTTCTTTAAATCTGCTTGTCAATGAACTAATTGCCATATCAACCATAACCAAAAAATAGAAAGCATCAAAATCCTCCTCAGCTTGCAAAATAGCTTCATTGCATTCAGTTTCATCAAATTGTTTCTTCCTAGCAGAAACACGCTTTACTGGAAAGGATGCCTCTGCTCCCACTTCAAGTGCAATTTCTGTGGCAGCAACCACACTATCAGCAAAACCAGTATTTCTATAGTTCTGAAAGTAATTCACCATACCTTTTATATGCTGCAAGGTAGAATCAATGCACATAGATGGTGACTGCAACTTCTTGCTAACAATATTTACAGAGTATAAAATGTCATGCCAAATAACCATACCAAGTATGAACTCAAAGCTGCCAAGCATGTCATATAAATTTTTTGCATCACTTCTATCCTTTGCTTCAGTATCTGCGTCCTCACTGAGCCACAACAAAGCTGACCTTAGTTGAGGAGCTTGATATCTAATTGCTCGGACACTTTGGATGCAACTTTCCCAACGAGTATTGCTCAATGATTTCACAGTCAAATCTTGAACATGTTCAAGCAAAACATTCCATCTTTTGGTAGAACTTAAAAATAATACATATATCCTCTGCATAATTCCAAAGAATGTAATAGCTTTACTACATGATTTAGCCATATCACAGAGAGTCAGATTAAGACTATGGCATGTACATGGCATATACAAAGCTCTTCGATTTATCTCACGCAAACGGCTTTGTACCCTCTTATGTTTTCCTTTTATATTAGAGCCATTGTCATAACCTTGACCTCTAATATCATCAACATTAAGACCAAATGATTTGATGGAGTCAACTAATACATTGAAAAGCCCCTCGCCAGATGTGTCATCCACCTTCAAGAAACCAAGAAAGTACTCCCCAATTTTTATTTTCTCATCAGACATATCAACACATCGAACCAATAAACTCATTTGTTCTTGGTGACTCACATCTGTGGTACAATCAAGGATAACTAAGAAATATTTGGCCTCTTTAACAATCTTTATGATAGATTTTGTAATGCTAGAAGCCATAAGCGAAATCAACTCATTCTGAATTTTATGACTAAGATAATGATATTGCAACTCTTTCTTTTGAATGCGTCTAAGGTGGTCTTGCATTACCAAGTCAAATTCAGCAACCATCTCACAAGCAGCTAAGAAATTACCATTCACATCATTGTAAAGTTGCTCACTAGATCCTCTAAAACCTAAACTGCGTTTACCAAGAAACTTGATGATGGCAACAATTCTTATTAGAACAGCCTTATGCGTTCTTTCTCCTTTGTGATTTGATGTTGCAACTCCTTATCAATTGTTTCATGTTTGCTTAATCTTACTCTTAATTCATTCCAAGAGTTCATGTTGGTCATATGATCCACGCTAACTTCATGCTCTTTTAGTCTCTCACCAACATGGCTCCAATCTCTATACCCATCATGCCTCAGTGAACTCTTGCGGTTGCTAGAACCAAACAACTTACAACAAAAGCAAAACACTTTGTCAACACTTCTTGAATAGACCAACCATTTCCTGTCACGTACCTCTCCATTGCTCATTCTTCTAGAATAATGAGTGTATGCAAAACATCTTGATCTGGCATCCATAGGAAACACAATATTTTCTTCTCTAATAGGCCCCTTCTCCACTAATATGTCCCTTGCTTTGTTATCAAGATTATCCCAATTTACTGGATCATACATATCAATAGTAAAAGCTGGTTCTTCATCAACATGAGTAGATTCCGTCGTAGGAGAATTAATTATGGGCTCATGATCACTCACATTATTATCATCCGTATTGATGCCAACTTTATCTTCTATAGGGTCTTCATCTTCTGGATGTGTAGTTTGTTCCTCCACAGGAACTATTGCCCACTCATCTGGATTTGTAATTGTTGTAGTGCTTGTATCTCTCTTATAAAATTTATCAAGAGCTCCTCTTTGTGATTCTTTTGAGTCCTCTAGCCTTCTCTTCTTTTTTCTTTTTGAACTTTCAGATTCATGCTTTTTGGGCAACATGAGGTCGCTGTAAGTTTACAAAAGTAGTAAGTAATTAAATAAAATTACGCCATACATTGCTGATTTTGCTGCACCATATGCGATACCAAATCTAAAGAAGTAAAGAGTAAAGAACTAAAGATTGGGGCCAATTAGCTTTTTACCTGAACCTGAATACCTGATGGCCGGCGAGCAGGAAGCCACGGATAGCCAAACAGATGGCCGGCGTGGCGGCGTCCGCTCGGACTAGCACAGGAACGATCGTCGATCGGATGGATTCGATGTCGATCACTCCTTCACTCGCACGTGCAGGAACGAGTCGCGACCGCGCGGCGCGGCGGTAGGGCACGGGAGTCGGCGAGTCGTGGACGACCAACGCGGAGGCAGCTGATGAGCTGAATCGACGATTTCTTTTGTTCTTGGACTGTTGGGCTGAATACTATAGGTACTTACCTATTTGGGGTTGGGCCCCCTGGCCTCATGGGTCCTGTGCGGCTGCTCTGCTGGCACCCCCGGGCCGGGCCTGCGCGGCATACATACGTACCTGATGTTGTCGCTGCGGAGGAGGAGGAGCTTGTGCAGTGGTCATCAACGTAATTCGGAGGTGGAATAATACATTGCTTGCGAAGGATCCTATGGTCACTTTCCGCAGGATGTCGTCCTGAACGAGACGCAGCTTCTTGGCCATGTCCCCGGATCCTATGAAACGTGTAACAGCATGCTTCCGCTGGCAATTGGTGACCAGCTCTAGGGCGCCTTGGAGGCTCTCTGCCAAATCCTCCAGCGCGTCGCGCATCACCTCCTCCTTCATCGCCTCCGTCACTTCATCGAGGCAATTGATGAGAGCGGTGACTCGGGCCACGCACCTCTCAATGTCGCGGCACTCCTCGTTCTGCTTAACTGTGTCCAGGGCCTCCTTGATCTTGATCCTAATATCGATGATCTTACCCACGCTGCCCAACGCAATATCGGCCATCTTGCGCTTGCGCCGTTGACTAGAATCTCCTCTGATAAATCCATGGAAAGAAAATGCATCAAATACGTGCAGCTCATCGAGATCTTATGAGTTGATGAGATCGGGGAAACCATTCCTTACTTGTCTTAGTTTCAACATAATAGTAACAACCAAAGTAAGAATTGAAGACTCAGGAGGCGCTGACCTTCTGGGCTCTTTTGCCGTGCCCCTCCGATCTTCAATTCCTTCTCCTGGCGGTGCCCCTGCGGTCTTCTTTTGTCTCAGTCGATTAGCAACCCAGCAAGTCTTCTTTGATCATACTGCGTATCAAGCAGTAAATAGAGCTAGAGAGGCCACCGGCCGGTCAATGGAGCGCGTCGCTGCTTTGGATCTGAGTCTGAGCGAGACAGAAGAAGAGCTGCATTGGGCAATGGGTCAAGGGGACTAAAGTTTAAGGTCCTTCGTCTTCGCACGCTGCACGTGGGCCCCATCATCGTGCCGATGCGCACGTGTAGCCCACTTCACCTGCTCCCGACATATATACGAGTAGTGTAAATAAAAACGAAGCCATCAACGTACATCTTCTCGTGCTTAGCAACATTTTCAAAACAAATACTCACTCCGTCCATTGAAAGTGTCGTTTTTGACTTTTGAACTTCTTATTTGGCCGTTCGTTTTATTTAAAAAAAATTTATGAATAATAAAATAATTAAATTATTATTAAAGTATCTTTAATGATAAAATAAATCATAATAAAATAAATAATATTTGTATAAAAATTTTGAATAAGACGAACGGTCAAATAAGATGGCACGGAGTCTAAAACGACATTTTTAATGGGACGGATGGAGTACCTAGCTGCTAGTGTCCGGTGCCAGTTTAGCTGAAATATCATTGAATCGGTAGGTACTCCATCTTCCGATGTGTAGCATTTATCACGGCATCAACCTTACTTATATCTTAACTTAGGGGGGTGTTTGATCCAGTAGTAGAGGAGGTGTCACGTGATGGTGTTGTATGGGATATTCACATACTAATAAAAAAAATAAATTATAGAATCCATCAGTAATTCACGAGACGAATTTATTAAACCTAATTAATCCATCATTAGCATATGTTTACTGTAGCACCACATTGTCAAATCATGGATTAATTAGACTTAAAAAATTCGTCTCGCAAGACAGTCTCAATCTGTTCATTTAGTTTCGTAATGAGTCTATATTTAATACTCCATGTATGTATACAAATACTCGATGGGACAGCGATTAAAGTTTAGGAGGTGAATCTAGACACCCCTTAGTGCATTGTGCCATTCCAAAATAAAATAAAGAGACAGGGCATCGCTGGTTCCCAGTTGTATCGGTTGGACAATTACGGTGTTCTTGTCTGACGAATGACGTGGTCCATGATCTACTCATTTCGCACTTTTTTGTTTGTTTATGAAATTAAATAAATTGATGCATCATCACCTTATTCCTCACAAGCTCATAATTATTACTAGTATGAGTAGGAGCCGTTCCGCAAAATTTGAGAAATGAACTCATGATACACCATCTCATCTCTGATTGAGTGGCTCCTCAGACAAACACCCAATTAGTTCCGTGTTTGAACCTTGATCGATCTGGTTCCTCACCATGAATACGACATGCCATAGAGAAATGGATTAACAAAGAGTTAGAAAAAAAGTTCATTTTTTGAACCTCCAACTTGGACAAACAACACAGTACTATTTTCAATGCTAGGTACAGGACACTATCCAACTGTTGAAACCGAACAAAATCGAACATCTGCCCAGTTTCAACAGTATTTATTTTCTAACAATTATAAAAACGGCTCTATATTCAAAAAGATCATAACTGATTCATTTTAAATAAGAAAAATATGTGACATTTATCAATTTGTGGGCTGCTAGTCTCCGGAGCCAGTTTAGGGCACGCAGGTTTAGAAGTTGTCTCCATAATAGGCAATCACTATTGAAAGCATCATTGCCGATTGTGCTAGAGCCGACACTTTAGTGATCCTTCATAAGCTTAGATCTAGAGATGCTATTGACCTGGAAGTAAAGGCATCTATGAGTATCGGCTCAAACCACCACCCGGCAGTGATAAGGATAATACCACTGTCGGCTCAGCTACAACCCGGCAGTGATATATGGAAACGTATCAAGTGCAAACCAACTTCTCCGTGCAAACCGTGCAAACCAACTGCGGGGGAGAGGTGGGAGAGGGATTTTGCAAAAGTGTGATTAGGAGCGGGCGTAATTACACTTTTGCAAATCCCCCCTCCCACCTCTCCCCCGTAGTTGGTTTGCACGGTTTGCACGGAGAGGTTGGTTTGCACTAGATATGTTCCCGTGATATATTGCTGCCAGGTTTTGCACTGAGCTGACAGTGTTCTTGCCATTTGGATCCACATAAACATCACTTGATTGATTCTCCACCGTTGATCCCTACTACCACCATTGCTTTTAGATATGAAACCGGCATCCGGTCACCTCCATGGAGAGAGAGAACATTGATGTGACAAGGTGGTACATTGAGGTCCTTGAGCTTCGGGTGCTGGTAGGCACCATCTTAGTTGGGGTGTTTTTGTTTTGCACCCGGTGCTAGAAATAATGAAATGTTTTGTGTGCTATCAACCAATCAACCGTAGAAAGAACAAAGTTATTCTATCCATTTTAAATTAGAAGACATTTTTTATTTTCCTTGTTAGAAGTATAGATAGTTACGATTAGAGATAAAGTGGAATCCTAGATATATTTTAGATTTAGAAATAGTATTGTACTTCAAATATGTTTAGGGGCCGTTTAGGTCCCTTCATTTTGGAGGAATTGGAATCTACTTAATGGATTAGGTTATTTGGCATGAAATTTGAGATTTCACAGCTTTTTAAAGTTCACATATAAGCCTATCTCAAATTCATAGGGTAAGAGATGAAAATTGATTCTATAGATCATTGAAAGGATCAAGATGCCCAAGATGGAGGTGAATTGGGCTTCTCTTTAAAATTCTTGCGGAAATTAAATCCTACACTTAGCCAATTTCACCCCTATGTGCCTAGAAGTGTTTCTAGATGATCTACCGGATAAAAGTTTAACACCCTAGGTTCCAATCCTACTCTAGCATGGCAATTCTATGAATGTAGAGACAAATATGAATTGCACAAAAGTAAATGCTCAAAGTAAGGAGAGGGAAAGCGACACGGCGATGTTTTGCCGAGGTATCAGAGAGTCGCCACTCCCCACTAGTCCTCGTTGGAGCACCCGCGCAAGGGTATAGCTCCCCCTTGATCCGTGCAAGGAACAAGTGCTCTCTACGGGCTGATTCTTTGACGATTCGTTGCGGTGAATCGCCCACAACCGCTCACAACATGAGTTTGGTCATCCACAAGCTCCACCGGATGATCACCAAGCTCCCAATCACCACCAAACCGTCTAGGTGATGGCGATCACCAAGAGTAACAAGCACTAACTCTCACTTAACCGTGGAAAGCCTAATGAGTAAGATGGATGCACACTTGCTACTCCTTTTCACTAATGAGGGCCTAATTCTTGGATTCTCAAATCTCAATTCACCTCACTAGGCTCTTGCACTACCTTGCACTCTCAAGGTGTTTCTCAGCTGAACAAATAAGCAAGAGTGGTGAATTGAACGAGTTGGAGAAGTATAAATACTCCCCAAACAAGTTACTAGCCGTTAGGAACAAAAATAGCTCACTGCGCACTGACCGGACGTAGGTTAATGTTGCACCGGACGCGTCCGGTGCAGTGTCCGGTCGTCCAACGGCTACTGTACGACAGGAGGTTCCAATAATGACCGGACGCATCGTGCGTCCGATCGGTATGCACTGGACGTGTCCGATCGTGCAAAACCCTCTCTGGAACCTTACTGGACTGTCACCGGATGCACGGACACATGCGTCCGATGCAGCGTCCGGTGCTGTGTCAGATCGACGCTGCGCTTCTCTGTATCGACCGGACGCATGAGCAGTTGCAACTGCGCGTCCGGTCAACTTTCCTCTCAGCGTCCGGTCGCTCTCACTACGCGGACTTGAACTGACCGGACGCACCGGGCAGCGTCTGATGCAGCGTCCGGTCGATCTTAATGACTTAAAACTTCATCGAATCATGAACTTTCCAAAACAAAGTTTGTTCCATTTGATCCATGGACTATCTCTAATCTACCTAGTGCTAAGTTTGACAAGTGTGCACCACACCTAAACCATTAGACTCACCTAGGTCAAGCTACTAGTTTGTACCCCCCTTAATAGTACGGTCAAAGGAAAAAACAAAGTCCTAAACTACTCTAAGTGCCTCTCAACACCAAACAACACTTAGAACAAGTCCATCCTTTGTAAACCGAAACGAATTCCATCATGGGACGTGTAAACCATTATAGCCCAATCAATCGCCGTTATTGTGACCTAACTCAAACTTTTTTCTGCAAAACACACGTTAGTCACAATAATCTTCCGTTGTCATTAATCATCGAAACCACTAGGGGACTAGATGCTTTCAATCTCCCCCTTTTTGGTGATTGATGACAACAACCTCGAGTATGTGTAAGAGAGGAGTGAGGTTTTCAACAAACTTGGTTTGCATGAACTTGTGACAATAATAACAAAAGGGTTAGAGCAAGTTCATGCATACCAAGTCCACAACATGTACTTAAGAGATATGAAATAGGCTCAAGTACAATATAAAGCTCATATGAATCGGAGTAAAACGCGGAAGCAAAGCATATGAGCATGAGCAAGTGACATGATATATATAATTGAGAAACGAGATCACATGTCACAAGAGTTCAACACATAGTATATCACAAAGAATGTATATTACAAATGCATGAGAGTAAAAAAGATGCTATGCAAGTATCACACACAAAAGAAACAAAAAACCTCTCACATGCTCCCCCTAAATCTAACATACTCGCTCCCTTTCCCCCTTTGGCTTCAAGTACCAAAACCTAAGGGTGAACTGGTGGGGTGGAAGCAGACGAGTCGGGTGCGGAGGGACGCGGTGTGATCTCAAACTGAGCTGCTAGCGCCTCAGAGTCTAAAGAACTCAGATCCGCCTGACCCTTTAGCTGAGTAGGTGGTGGTGAAGTACTCTGGGTCTGCTGAACAAGCTCTATGACTGGGTCGACCGACTGTAATGCTGAAGTTGTAGCTGTAGTAGTGACTGTCACGGCCTCTATCACTAGAGCCGCTGAAGTAGTGAGAGCAATAAGCACTAGCTCAGAAGAGGCAACTGAAGAGGGGAGTGTCTCGGTCGTCCCCGTGCCTGGAGCTGTCGGTGGGATCACAGGACCTCAAAGTGCCAATGGAGTGGGCTGACCTGTGAGCTCACTGTAAGACGCAGACATCCTCTGGTAAGTTAGGGTACCGGTCATAGGAAGAGACTCTGTCTGAGTCGTTGGTGTAAAGCCAGTGACAATCGACATGAACCTCGGAGACTGTGTAAATCTAGTGGAGACAAAACCCTGAGACATCTGCTAGACTAGCGAGGCAAACTGTGTCGGTAGCTGTCTCTGACTCTGAAGCCCTCCGGGTTGTAAAGCTGGAGTCGAAACAGTAGGAAGCTGAATCCCTGTCGCCCTAAGTACTGCCTCAAGTATGATGTTGGTCTGCTGTTGAGCTGCCTGCTGCTGCTGCTAGGTAGCGAGAAGCTGTCGCTGCAACTCGTCCTGACGAGCCTGTAGTGCTACGGTAGCTGTAGCCTGCTCTCGTGCCTGTCGTGCCTGATCCTCCCGCATCATCTCAAGGATAGCAAGTAGTGCCGGGTCAGTCTGTGGAGGCTATGGTGGAGCTGAGCTGGAGCTGCCAGCCTTGTGGTCGTGCTCGCTCGGAGGCATGTGAGGAATAGGTCGGTAGTCCTCATCTGAACTATCAGACAGAAAGTCATCGTCTAAGAGATGTTGGCCTCAGGTTGTGCCTCGGTCTGTGCAAGCTCTGCCTCTGCAACGGCCCTAATATCCTCGTCCTGCTCCTCCTCGGTCTCGTGTATGACATGTCTCTGTCGAGACGGTCTAGCTGCCCTCTGTTGCCAGCCCTGAGTCAACTGACGAGTGTTGTAGTGAGGAAACTCAGTCACAGTGTGGGTCAGCTCTGCCAGTATCGGAGGAGGAATCTATGTAACTTTCTGAGAGATAAGAAAGCATATCTAGTGAGCATAGGGCAGCTGTCGATGACCCTTGAAACCTTCTGCAATGGTGTCCTCCATCTCTGATATAATGATATCTCAGATGTCAAAAGTTGTCTGTGAAACTAGATGGGACAACAACCATAGCTGTATATGAGTCAGTCCCTCTCTGTAGACCTCCCTCGGGAGAAGTGTCTTCCTCATGACCGCGTCCAAAAAACGAGCTGTAGGTGTGAGGTCACGAGGACGATGGCTGGAACCCTCCCCAAATGGCTCGCGAAAGCAAGCCCTAACTGTCTCTGTCGGAGGGACCTTTCCGCCATGAGGGCGTCTCGGTGGCTCTGTCTGGCCATAGCAGATCTCGTGAATCCGTGTGTCAGAAGCTGGGATCCTGAGGATCTCTCTGGCACGGGAGCTCTGAAGCCTGAAGTCACGTCCAGCGAAGGCAAAGTGGATAAACTCATGTCCTGGGTCGACCCAAAGTGAAGCATATAACTCTCTGACCCAAGAGTCGACGTAGCGTCCAGTCCACCCCAGAAGGTCTGACAGACCGGGTAAGAAGGTGAGATGGGGTCGGATCTGTTCTCCACCTGCTGCTACAATATCCTATAAGGAACATACCCGCTGAATCCTGAAGCGGATGCCTCTGCGGACGTAGGCGGTGTAGAAATCATGCTGGAGCACAGTGAAGAAGCGCTCTGGAGCCCTCTCGTCCCGTTGAGGTGAAAACCAAGTAGGGAAGTCAACAAACCTCAGCTGCTACACCTATTGAGCTGTAGCCTCATGAAGGTCCAAGTGAACCACTGGCCTCTCTCGTCTGGGTGGTGGTCGTGACCCCTGTCGCTGCTCGTCAGGCCTAGGAGGAACCTGAGAGTGAGAGCACGTGGACCGACGAACTAGAGGTGACTGTGCGGCCTCTGAGTGCTCTCTGTGTTGCTGTGGCTGCTCCTCTATCTGCTCCTCTGTCTGCTGCTGGGGCTGTGGCTCTGTAGAATCCTCAGTCTCTGCTGTGCCCAACTCGCGGTCGCGGAGTGAAAACCGACGACCTCCAATTATGACAGTGCTTGGAGGACTGCCAAGACTGGTCTCTAGAGTCTCAAGAGCTGATCTCTGAGGTGGAGTCAACCGCTCTGAAATGCGGAGACTGCCTACACTACCATCGACCTCTGCTCTCTCAGCTGCTGCTGCCACTGCTCGGGCCATCTCGGTGTCTCTGTCACTGAGAGTTTGCTTCCTCTTGCCGCTAATCTTCTTAACTGACTTGCCCTTTGAACCTCCAGGTGGAGGAGGAGGCCTCTCGTCTCTCATATCACCACCGGCATTCTTGCACCTCATAGCTGGCACTGAATGATCAACTGCCAAAGAGAATCAACTGCCAACTAGCAATGACTCGCTGCACGATAGATAGATAGAATATATATATATAAGCAATGCATCACTAGAGATAAGCATTTCCTATTAGAAGCAAAGTAATTTGAGATAAGAAAATGATCGAGGAGCTTTGCTACCTGACGAGAACCTGTGAATTGAAGGGAAAACGAGCACAGCAACTTCGGCGGCGCGGTGAGGGCGTGGCATAGCGCGGGGCGCGACGAGGGCACGTCAACGCTAGGGTAGGAGAAATCGCAGTGCGGCGAGGGTGGCATGACTGCACGACTGAGGGTGGCGTGGCTGCGGTAGGGCGGCGCGGTGAGGCTAGGGCAGGGGAGGCGCGGGTGCGGGAGCGAGGGCTGTCGTGACGGAGGGCGTGCGGCAGCGTGGTGGCGAGGGCACGGTCGGAGAGGCGCAGTGCGGAGCGCGGGTGGCGAGGCCGAGGCAGCGGCAGTGTGGCGTAGGCTGCGCGATGGCGCTAGGGCGGTGGCGGCTGGCGCGGAGGCGCGGCTGCGGCGGTGGCGGCTGGCGCGGAGGCGCAGCTGCGCGGGAGGCGAGGGCACGGCAGCGGCATTGGCGAGCGCAGAGCGCACGGGAGGCAAGGGCGTGGTGGCTGTGGTGGGGCAGCGCACGGCTGGGGCGGCCTACGCGGAGGCGCGGTGAAGGCGCGGGTGGTTAGGGCAGCGTGGCGGCGGTAGGGCAGCGGCTAGCACGGAGGCGCGGGTGCGGCGATGGTGGCCCTAGGGCAGGAGAGGCGCAGCTGCGACGGTTTAGGGCAGGGGAGGCGCGGAGAAGCCGGCGGCATATGGATATAAAACGGGATTCTCGATCTGTGACCGGACGCGGCAGGTCAAACGACCGGACGCTGGAACAGTGCATCCGGTGCCTATCCAGAGAGCTTCAGAACGCAAAAAACGCGATCGGACGCGCCCGATGACCCCTGATCAGACGTTGGCTCGCGTCCGGTGCTATCGCATCTGTTGAATAGAGACCACCAGACGCACCACTTTGAAGCGACCGGACGCATGGGAGTTACTGTTCAAGCGTCCGGTGTACTCTCCGCATCTTCCTGCAGTGACCAGACGCTAACGCTGTGCGTCCGGTGCAGCGTCCGGTGCACCTCTGAGTGCTTTTCTCCTACATTCTTCGCGGCACCTTTTCTCAACCAAGTTCCAACTCAAATAAGACACAAATAACACCAATTGGAACTGGTATGAGTGACCACTCTCAAACCCTCAATTTTTTAATATAATTTGCCGTAGGCTTAACTAATTTTTTATGAAAATAAGCAATAAAACGGGGCAAGGGGCATCATGTGGCCACACAATAGAGTTTGTGATCCTTTGGGAGCGTCAAATGCTCTCTCTATTTGCGGACGAACACAGCGGATGCTCAAAACTTAACCGAAAAGAAACGACAAAGCAACAAACATGCATATGCAATGCTATACTTGAAAGTAAATCTAGTTGCTTGTCAAGTTTGATCCAAGGTTAAGCTTGTTCACACGCTTTACGGCGGTTATCTTAACCATGTTAGACAAGCCCTAAGTGCGTTACTAAAAATTAGACGTGACTTATATTACAGTGCAATGCAAGGGACAACATGAGCTTATTTTTTAGAGAAGTTGCTTAGATCAAGAACATTAAGCTCGTTCCTCAATTTACAAAACCGTGCTTCATCTAAAGGTTTTGTGAAGATATCCGCCAATTGATCTTCCGCCCTTACTCCCTCTAAAGATATATCTCCTTTTGCAACATGGTCTCTAAGGAAGTGATGACGGATATCTATGTGCTTGGTGCGAGAGTGTTGAACCAGGTTATTAGCAAGTTTAACGGCGTTCTCGTTGTCAGACAACAAAGGTACCTTTTCTAGAACTACACCATAGTCTAGAAGGGTTTGCTTCATGTAAAGGATTTGTGCACAACAAGCTCCCGCGGCGATGTACTCCGCCTCGGCGGTGGACAAAGCAACACTATTTTGCTTCTTTGAGGACCAAGACACTAGTGATCTACCAAGCATATGGCACCCTCCGAATGTGCTTTTTCTATCAATTTTGCAACCGGCATAATCCGAATTGGAATAGCCAACTAGTTGGAATCTAGCTCCTTTGGGATACCAAAGACCAATGCTTGGTGTGTGTTTAAGGTACCTAAGGATCCTTTTAACGACAACTATGTGAGCCTCCTTAGGGTTAGCTTGGAATCTAGCACACATACACACACTAAACATGATGTCGGGCCTAGATGCGGTCAAGTATAACAAGCTACCAATCATGGAATGGTAGAGAATTTGATCAACCGGGTTACCTCCCTCATCTAGGTCGAGATGTTCATTTGATGGCATTAGTGTCTTGATTGGCTTACATTCATCCATGTTGAACCTCTTGAGAAGATCCTTTGTGTACTTCTCTTGAGAGACGAAGATCCCTTCTCTCATTTGCTTGACTTGAAAACTAAGAAAGAATGTAAGCTCTCCAATCATAGACATCTCGAACTCCTTCGACATCAATTCACCAAACTCTTTGCAATAGTCTTCATTTGTTGAGCCAAATATGATATCATCAACATATACTTGACAAATGAAGATTTCTCCGTTGAACTTCTTGGTGAATAGTGTGGTGTCGACCTTCCCAATGGTGAAGCCCTTCTCAATGAGGAAATCCCAAAGGTGCTCATACCAAGCACTTGGGGCTTGCTTTAGCCCATATAGCACCTTGGACAACCTATAGACATGGTTAGGATATCTAGGGTCTTCAAACCCGAGAGGTTGATCAAAAAAGACTAGTTCATTTATGAAGCCATTTAGAAAAGCACTTTTCACATCCATTTGATATAGTTTCATTTCATGATGTGATGCATATGAAAGGAGGATACGAATGGCTTCAAGTCTTGCAACCGGTGCAAAGGTCTCTCCAAAATCCAAGCCTTCAACTTGAGAGAACCCCTTTGCCACTAGTCTTGTCTTGTTCCTCACAACAACGCCTTGGTCATCTTACTTGTTGCGGAACACCCACTTGGTTCCAATGACTCTTGCAACTTTAGGTCGCTCTTCAAGTGTCCACACTTCATTTCGGGTGAAGTTGTTCAATTCTTCATGTATGGCATTTATCCAATCTGGATCTTGAAGAGCTTCTTCTACATTAGTAGGCTCAAAGCAAGAAACAAAGGAGTGATGTTCAATAAATGAAGCAAGTTTTTGAGAGCGAGTCATTACACCCCTTGTGGGACTCCCTATGATGAGATCTTGTGGATGTGCTTGAAGTAGTGGAGAATTTCTTCTATCAACCACTTGGGGAGAAGGTTGTGGAGCATCAACATCTTGAGCTTGTGCCACTATTTGATCATGAGAGATGTGTATGTCTTCATTTGCTTCTCTCACATCTTTATCATCATCTTGAGGCACACTTGATGAAGAAGGTGGATTAATCACTTGAACCTCATCTTCATCATCTGTGGGCTTGATGTCTCTAACCGGAATGTTCTTCATGGCCTCCCTCAAGGGTTCATCACCTACATCATCAAGATTCTCATGTGCTCCTTGGGAGTCGTTAGATTCATCAAATTCCACATCATATATTTCTTCTACCAAACCGGTGGCATGGTTGAATACTCGATATGATTTGTACTTTGATGAGTAACCAACAAGAAAGCCAATATCACAACGTCTTTGAAACTTCCCTAGGTGTTGCCGCTTCTTATAGATGTAGCATTTGCAACCAAACACCCGGAAGAATGAGACATCCGGCTTCTTTCCATTGAGCAACTCATAAGGGGTCTTGCCAAGAAACTTTTGAAGAAAGAGATGGTTGGATGCATATCATGCGGTGTTAATAGCCTCCACCCACAAATCTTCACTTGTATTGTACTCATCAAGCATAGTTCTTGCAAGGGTGATCAATGTCCGGTTCTTTCTCTCTACTGCATCATTTTGTTGTGGAGTGTAAGTTGCGGAGACTTTATGCTTGATCCCAACTTCATCACAATAAAGCTCAATGTTTGTGTTGTCAAATTACTTCCCATTGTTACTTCTTATCTTCTTGATCTTCACATCAAACTCATTTTGTGCTCTCTTGGCAAACTTCTTGAATAATGCGGCCACTTCGGTCTTGTCATGAAGAAAGAATGTCCAAGTGTATCTTGATTAGTCATCAACAATCACAAGATAATAGAGGTTGCCTCCCAAATTCTTGTAAGTTGTAGGTCCAAAAAAGTCCATATGGAGAAGTTCTAGCACTCTTATTGTTGACATGTAAGCTTTGGTTAGATGAGTGTTGGCAACTTGCTTGCTGGCTTGACATGCACTACAAAGCTTATCATTCTCAAACTTCACATCCTTCAAACCTCTCACCAAATCATTCTTCATTAGCTTCTTGAGTGAGCTCATCCCAACATGTGCAAGTCTTCTATGCCATAGCCACCCAAGTGATGTTTTGGTGAATAGACATGTGTTCAAATTAGCATGATCGGAGGTGAAGTCCACTGGATATAAGTTATTGTATCTAAAACCTTAGAATATCACTTGATCATCTTCCTTCTTTGACACAACAACATCTTTCTCGGTGAATAAGCATTGAAAGCCAAGATCACACAATTGACCAACGGATAGCAAGTTGAAGCTCAAGGAAGCAACATATAGCACATTTGAAATGGAGTGATTATTTGATATTGCCACTTTGCCCAATCCTTTTACTTTACCCTTTTAGTTGTCACCAAATGTAATCCTTTCTTGATCATCTATATTCTCATCAAGTGAGGTGAACATACGAGGATCATCGGTCATATGTTGAGTGCAACCACTATCAATAACCCAATGGCTTCTACCGGTCTTATAGTTCACCTACACACATAAGAGATCAAGCTTGATTTTTAGGGACCCAAACTTGATGAGGACCCTTAACCTTCTCAACTAGTAACTTAGCAACCCAAATTTTCTTAGGCCTATTCTTGTTGGGTGGACCTAAGAACATGACTTCCATCTTTCCACTAGAAACCTTTCTAAGCATGTAGTGAGCATTGAAAGCAAAGGGTCTAGCATGCTTGGGCAAGGGTTGAGGTGGTGGAGTTTCACATTCATGAGCAAAATGACCTTCTTGTCCACACTCAAAGCATCTCTTTGGCTTGGGCTTCGGCTTGGATTGATATTGTTGTTTAGCCTTCATCTTCTTCTCTTGATTTGCCAAGTATCCAATACCACTCTTGTCCATCTTCATCACGGTGTTCATGAGTAATTCACTTTGAAGGTTATGGCCTCTTGTGAACTTGTGCAATCCGGTGGAGAGATGCTCCTTCTATTTCTTGAGTTGCTTGATTTTCTTCATTGAGCTTCTCATTCTCATTCTTGAGCTTGACATAGTCATCATTTTGATTTGCCACCACAACTTGCTTGCCTTTGCTACTAGAACCTTGCTCAATGCTCTCATCAATCAAATCATCACATGATGTGGCTATATCAATCTTAACAATGTTGTTAGTAGCATCATGTGGTTCAATGGATAAAAGCTCATGTGAAAGCACAAGGTTTTCATGATTAATCTTGAGATTGGTATACTCATCTTTTAGCAAGTTGTGTCTAGTGTTGAGCTCTTTGTGTATTCTCTCAAGTTTATCATATTTTTCTTTAAGCTCTTTTAGAGAGGTTTTGAGCTCCTTGACAGTGGATAACACAACTTTGTTCTCATCTCTAAGCTCAACACTAACTTTTTCGGCTATGTCATATTTTGCTAAGAGTGAGTCATTTTCAAGATTGAGCTTTTCATTTTTATCTCTTGTCTTCATGATAATTTTAGAATACTTGTTTAGCAATTTGACAAGTTCATCATAGGTGGGTGCTTCAAATTCATCATCACTATCACTACCATCACCACTTTCATTTCCACTACTCTCATCCTCACTTTGTACCTTCCGGTCACCTTTACCCATGAGGCATAGATGTGTAGAGGATGATGGCGATGGTGGTGGTGTAGATGGTGAAGACCCAATCACAATGGCGGCCACCTTCTCTTTTTCATCATCACTATCTTCACCGGATGAGCCACTTAATGTATCAAGATCCGTGAGCCAATCACCAACAATGTAAGCTTTGCCATTTTTCTTCTTATGGTACTCTTTCTTCTTGCCATCTCTCTTATTGTATGGCTTGTTCTTTTTCTTGTACTTGTCATCCTCATCACTTGAGTCATCTTTGTTGTCCTTGTACTTCTTCTTGTACTTGTCTTTCTTGGGCTTAGGACATTGATGAGCTAGATGACCAAGATCACCATAATTATAGCAATCCATTTCGGAGATGGGCTTCCTCTTGCTACTAGTGAAGAACTTCTTCTTTGAGTCAAACTTGACTCCACTCTTGTTTAGCCTTTTCATCATCTTGGTGGTCTTCTTCACCATGAGAGCAATGTTTGAGTCATCATCATCACTTGAGCTTGCAAGAATGACTTCATTGACTATTGCTTTTTCTTTCTTCTCTTGGCTAGCCTTGAATGCCAAATCTTTCTTTTTGTCGGAGGAAGACCCATCTTGAGGAGTGATGTGCATGTACATCTTATGAGCATTGATCTTTCCCAATATTTGAGTTGGAGTAGAGGTGGAAAGATCACCTTGGTGAAGCACCATGACAATATGCCCATACTTGTCAATGGGGAGGACACCCAAGATTCTTCTCACAACATCGGATGGTTGTATTTGTGTAAGTCCAAGCCCATTGACCTCCTCTACAAGCACATTCAATCGAGAATACATTTCATTAGCATTTTCATTAGTAAGCATCTCAAATGCATTAAGCTTTTTCATTACAAGATGATAGCATTCCTCACGCTCACTCTTGGTTCCCTCATGGAGCGCACAAATGTCCGTCCAAAGATCATGGGCGTCTTTGTTGTTCCGCACACGATTGAACACATCCTTGCAAATGCCTCTAAAAAGGGTGTTTTTGGCCTTTGCATTCCACTTCACATGGTTGGTCTCATCATCGGTGAGGTTTGTGTCATCCTTAGGTTGTGGGTAGCCTTGTGTGGCGGCTCTAAGCACTCCAACATCTATAGCCTCTAGGTACGCCTCCATACGAATTTTCCAATAAGGAAAGTCATCTCCATCGAACATGGAAGGTGGTCCATCCCCATGAGACATCTTGCTCTAGGCGGTTAATCCTAAATAAAGAGCACTAGGCTACGATACGAATTAAAAGGATCAAGATGCCTAAGAGGGGGTGAATTGGGCTTCTCTTAAAATTCTTTCGGAAATTAAACCCTACACTTAACCAATTTCACCCCTATGTGCCTAGAAGTGTTTCTAGATGATCTACCGGATAAAAGTTTAACACCCTAGGTTCCAATCCTACTCTAGCATGGCAATTCTATTAATGTAAAGACAAATATGAATTGCACAAAAGTAAATGCTCAAAGTAAGGAGAGGGAAAGGGACACGGCGATGTTTTGTCGAGGTATCGGAGAGTCGCCACTCCCCACTAGTCCTTGTTGGAGCACCCACGCAAGGATATAGCTCCCCCTTGATCCGCGCAAGGACCAAATGCTCTCTACGGGCTGATTCTTTGACGCTCCGTCACGGTGAATCACCCACAACCGCTCACAACATGAGTTGGGTCATCCACAAGCTCCACCGAATGATCACCAAGCTCTCAATCACCACCAAACCGTCTAGGTGATGGCGATCACCAAGAGTAACAAGCACTAACTCTCACTTAACCGTGGAAAGCCTAATGAGTAAGATGGATGCACACTTGCTACTCCTTTTCACTAATGAGGGCCTAATTCTTGGATTCTCAAATCTCAAATCACCTCACTAGGCTCTTGCACTACCTTGCACTCTCAAGGTGTTTCTTAGCTGAACAAATGAGCAAGAGTGGTGAATTGAACGAGTTGGAGAAGTATAAATACTCCCCAAACAAGTTACTAGCCGTTAGGAACAAAAACAGCTCACTGCGCACTGACCGGACGCACGTTAATGTTGCACCGGACGCGTCCGGTGCAGCGTCCGGTCGTCCAACGGCTACTGTACGACACAAGGTTCCAATAATAACCGGACGCATCGTGCGTCCGATCGGTATGCACCGGACGCGTCCGATCGTGCAAAACCCTCTCTGGAACCTTACTGGACTGTCACCGGACGCACGAACACATGCGTCCGGTGCAGCGTCCGGTGCTGTGTCAGATCGACGCTGCGCTTCTCTGTATAGACCGGACGCATGAGCAGTTGCAACTGCGCGTTCGATCAACTTTCCTCTCAGCGTCCAGTCGCTCTCACTGCGCTGACTTGAACTGACCGGACGCACCGGCCAGCGTCTGATGCTGCGTCTGGTCGATCTAAATGACTTATAACTTCGTCGAATCGCGAACTTTCCAAAACGAAGTTTATTCCATTTGATCCACGGACTATCTCTAATCTACCTAGTGCTAAGTTTGACAAGTGTGCACCACACCTAAACCATTAGACTCACCTAGGTTAAGCTACTAGTTTGTACCCCACTTAATAGTACGGTCAAAGGAAAAAATAAAGTCCTAAACTACTCTAAGTGCCTCTCAACACCAAATGACACTTAGAATTAGTTCGTCCTTAACCTTGTAGTCCATCCTTTGTAAACCGAAACGAATTCCATCAAGGGACGTGTAAACCATTATAGCCCAATCAATCGCCGTTATTGTGACCTAACTCAAACTTGTTTCTGCAAAACACACGTTAGTCACAATAATCTTCCGTTGTCATTAATCACCGAAACCACTAGGGGCCTAGATGCTTTCAATCATCATGCTATGTTTCTACTTCGTAACTTATAGCACGCTCTTTAACTCCCTTCCCTATTGTAGAAATGCAATATATAAGCATCTCCCTTGCATAGCTAACAATAGTATACACATATACTTAACATACAACCATATTAGCTTAATTAATACGTGCATAAATTATAATTTATAGAATGAATTCAATTCCAATGATCCAAACATGACCTTAGGGTCCTGCTAAGCCATGTACCCAGTCCTATCAGGACATATATCAATCAAACTATATAATAAACATTGTCAGTGGCCCAAGGGCAAGCCAAGCAGTTCCAATCGTTTTTTCCCATTCCTTAGTTTTCTAGATAAATTTTATCTAGACTAAACCTAGTGTGTATCTAAATACATAGTAAAAACTATTTTGTCTAGAAAAGTGAAAATGCCTTATAATTGAAAATGGAAGTGGAAACATATTATAATTTGAAATGGTCGGAATACATGGTAAGAGAGATGAGATTTTTTTATTGGCGCGTGGAAAGCGAGTTCATACGCTGGAGCTATTAATCCGTAACAAGACGTGTCCTGTTTGGCAATTTCTAAAAAGTTTATACGCTGCGGCTGCTTGGCTTTGTCTGGTCGTTAGAGACATGCAGAAGGCTGGCCGTGGCCTGTAGGGTGAGAGGGAGAGGCCCATCCATCGGTACTAGATACGGTGCGGCGACGTGACTAGACACGGAGGCACGATAGCACAAATTGCAGTCCAGCGTGGTGTGTCAGGTGCCCAAGGAGGAAGATGCGCAACGAGCGCGGAAAGAACTGAAGAATCTTTGCTGGGCTCCCCGAAGTATTTCTCGTTTTGTCGAGCAGCTCGTGTAATTTGCCTCATTTTCTTCCTTTCCTTTTTTTTTTCTTGAACCCTCTCGTCTCCCCTTACTCTTGTTGTTTATGCTTTTAATATATTTCATTAGGGATCGGTCCCTCCTGTTTCTCAAAAAAAAAATACATGGGACGGTCAGAACTCTAACAAGGTGCTTGCTTTTTTTTTTTTTAGCAGAACAAGGTGCTTGCTGGCCATGGTCCATGTCTTGGTGAAAGATTCGAGCCCACACGACGACGTCCATAGCTCATTAATTAACGACACTGCCCATTCGTGATATCAGTGCCGCCTGTTTTCAGCCCAATTAGAGTGATTTAAACTTATGGGCCACCTCTTCGGGCCCAGCCATTATTGTGCAAAATATGACGCAACAGAAGAATCTTCACTCTTTATTATCATCGGCAGATACTCATATATGAAATATACTCTGTCTAAACAAAACTAAAGATGCAAAACAAGGTAAAGAAGAAGAAACAGGCAGTTGAAAAAAATTTGTTTTAATGACTGAATTACATGATGAAGAACCTGATACAAAGTAGTCCTACTTTGTACCACCAGCAAGGCAAAGACGAAACCAACCGTGAGGTAGGTTAGCTTGTTGCCTCATCAAGCAAAGGAGCAGAGTTTCCTAGAGCTCGCAAATCCTTAGATGCTTGCTTGCACGAACCGACAACAAATTATAGGAAACGACATGAAAAGCCACCGGTCGTCCGTTGTGTACACCTGCTAGTTGTTTTAATTCTGGGACGGCACATGTTTCTCGCCATTTAGCATCGCAAGAACATCGGCCATGGCCGGCCGATCATTCCGGTCATCCTCAATGCACATGAGTCCTACATCAGTGCACCTTTTAATTTGCATTAGCTGAGACTTGTCACACAATGACGGATTAAATAACTCCATACAAGCAGCATCGTCCTGAGCCTCCTCCCAAGCCTGGACAACAATGTAACATATATTAATATAAATTGGTCCAGTGGAGGTACGTGCTTGAGAAAAAAAAAGGTTACGAGTTACTTACCCATATAAAACGTGGGATACTTGGTTTTACAGACATGAACATACCGTTAATGGTCCCAAGTAGTGTGAGGCCAAAAGCATACACATCGCACTTCGTTGACAGAATGCCATCGGAAATATATTCAGGAGCTATATATCCCCTGAATGAATGGTTAGATATGATTAAACTGGATGATCTCAGAGAAAATAATTGAATTACGGGAAAATAAAAGAGATAATGTTTTAACGAGAAATTGTCTTATTATCTAATGAAACAGCTGTATTTATATTGGAACAAGCTCGATCTTACAGTGTGCCAGCTATGGAGTCGTTGTCATGAGTGATCTCATCATCAGCACGTTCCAACCTTTTAGCCACTCCAAAATCGCAGATCCGAGGATTCATATCGGAATCCAAGAGTATGTTGCCTGGTTTGATATCCAAATGAACAACACGATGCTCATGTAGATAACTTAGCCCCTGTGCTATTCCTAAAATTATCTGGAAGCGCGAGGACCAATCAATCCCTGCAAATTACAAATCACGCAGAGAGAAAAATCAGTTAAATATAGACAAGAACACTAAGAAATATTTTTTCATAGATGTCAGCATGCCATTGATTGTATAGCCTTCTTCATGTATAATCGACCAAAATATATTTCTGTATAGAAACATGCCATTGATAATCTTGTCCATGCTTCCGTTTGCCATGTATTCTTCAATCAAACAAAATCTCTGCTCTCGAGTTTTAGCATATCTACCATTGTAGCTGACCAAGAACATTTTGACTTCATGGCAATATCCCAGAGGTCTAACTATATTTTTGTGCCTAAGCTCTATAAAGATATTAATTGTGTCATATAGTCTGTTCTCGTTGTCACGCAAAAAAATGGGTGAAGAAAGTTCCTTGATGGCAACGACTCGTCTATCAGGCAGTGTGCCCTGAGAATTGAGAGGTATTAATACACAATTAGTGATTGGTTCATTCTTATCATTCTAAGAGAAAGAAAAAGCTGAACAGCCAATTTAGTCCATTAAAATTTGATAAGGTAATATAGGGTACCTTGTAGACGGTAGCAGAGCCACCTTTTCCAATAACGTTTTTGTCTGAAAAGTCCTTTGTTGCGGTTTTTAACTCAGAGAAACTGAACTGTATGAAACCTGTTGATGTATGCAAACTGTTACTACCACCATCAATATCTAAAATTTAATAGGAATTGACAATACAAGATGACACTACCGATTCATTATGAAACACGCTTTCATAAAATATTCCTTGTGCCATTGACGATAATATATTTCTGTCACAGATGATGCCTACTCCAAGTTAACAACATGACTCTAGACATGAGGAAGTGGCGTAATAATCTAGCTAAATAATGAAACTTGTTACATGCATACGGATTTACGCTGAGATGAATGTGGGAGTACCAATACTGCCACTCTGAGTAAGTTGCAGTAGCACTGCTCAATATAATTTGAAGGAGCCAATCAACGATGTGTATCAACAAAGACAAACTCCATACCTTCAACAATCACTCGTTGTGCAGGTGGGGGCGTCTGTCGAGGAGGAGCACCGCCAGCAGATTGGATGTTTGTCAACACAACGGTGGTCTGCACGTTGGTGGCAAAGTTCCCCAGTTGCAGCTTCCTCACTATGTCATTCTGCACCCTATCCAGCTCTTTGGCCATGTCCCTGGCTCCCAAGAAGCGGCGAAATATATGCTTCTGCTGGCACTCTGTGACGAGCTCCAGGGCATGGTCCAGCGACACTGCAAGATCGGCTAGCGCGTCCCGCATCACCTCATCCTTCATCGTCTCTGTTGTCTCATCGAGGCACTTGAGGAGAGCGCTGACCCTGGCCACGCACCTCTGGATGTCACAGCACTCCTTCTTGTTGTGCTTAACAAGCTCCACAGCCTCCTTGATCTTGCGCGCGACATCAATGATCTTTCCTAAGCTGCCAAGTGCGATATCAGCCATCTCTTGACCTTCCGAGGATGTTGGTTAGGACTATATTTTTATGAGCTGTTGTGATGAAGAAACCACTGACATATTCTCTTATTTGCACTCATGAGGCATTAACCTTACTGGCTCCATTTGCTTTGCTTTTCGTTTCCAAATAAATCAACTTCTATAGTTGGCCTTGTCAAAGTAAACTAATTTACCTTTAACCAAATTTATACTCCCTCCGTTCCAAATTATAAGTCGTTTTGACCTTTTTGTTAATCGAATTTGTTATGTATCAAGATATAACATATGTCTAAATACATATCAAATTGGATGTACCTAAGATGTCAAAGCGACTTATAATTTAGAACAGATGGAGTAGAAAAGAGCACGAATATATATAACACTAAATTAGCATCACTAGATGTATCATTAATATATTTTTATAATATTTGTATTTAGTGTCATAGATGATGTTTTTCTTTCTTATAAAATTGATCAAACTTAAGATACTTTGACTTTGGGTGATTTTAGGAATTTATTTATTTTGGGACAGAGGTAGTATACTAACAAGTAAGGCTAGACCTTTGAAACTGAAAGCGAGAGGTGCGGTCTTCAGGACGCCAAAGTCAGAGGTGAAATTGGTATGAAGGGCAGGCACGATTGCAACATCTGCTGCCGCCGGCCGGCAGGTCTGCACCAGCCGCCAGGTGCTCAATGATTGGCAGTTTATAGCCGGCATGGCTAAAAGTTTACCTCTAGCTGAAAGCAATAGATTCATTCCGCCCCAAACAAGCATGCTTAGGCATTAATATAAACATCCCAGAGCATTTGGCATCGTATATTTGTGCATAGTCCGAGCCTCCAAAAGCATTCATAATCGGATAACCCCAAAAACTCTGAAGCCAAGGCTCCAAACACGCGTTGACGTGCCATAGTGGCTACCGCGTGCACGTAAACACGCTCAGGAGCTCTCTACAGTGTGAATTTGGAGGTATTCTCATTCATCATGTAATCAACTATTTACAGAGACGGCTATCTTTCAAATATCAGTTTTCAGGGGGCTCAGTTTCTATGGGTGCGATCTTTAAAAATCGATTAACACAGTTGGCACCCTTAAGAGACCGTCTATCAAAAAATCATATTTTTCATATTGACTAGGATGATGGCAAATTTGATACCTTAATTGTAAAGCTCAGTGCAATCTACAACTTTGTAGCTAGTTAACAATTTTTTTCTATTTGACATGGTTTAGAGTCCCAAAAATTCATTTTAAGTTCCCATATTTTTAAATTTAAAACTTTCAAAGAGATATAAGATGTTAACTTGGTTTATGCCAAAGTTGTATTTCAAAATGCAATCTACAACTTTGTAGTTTACAAGTTTATGACATGAATTCATTTAGAGTCCTAAATATGTGTTTTAGTTTTGTGGATTTTGAAATTCAAATTTTTGAATCTTCAAACAATATCGGATAACGACATGGTCAATACCAATCTACAACTTTGTACTTGACAAGTTCTTTATTTGACGTCATTTAAAATGTCAAATATTCATTTTGGTTTATCAGATTTTGAGATCTAAAATTCTGAAATTTTCAAACAAACCCAGATTGAGACACTCCTTACACCAACATCCTTGAAGTGCACCACAATGTAAAACTTTGCAGTCAAAACTTTTATTGATTTAAGATTTTCAAAATATTGAATATAAAAGTATAACATCCTATACTTACTCAACAGATGAAGGGTTAGAATACATAGTGCCAACAAGAGGAAGATCAATGACTCAAATAAATTAAACATTAATGGAAAATGTCTCGGAGAAACCCAACGGAAAACTAAAAGACCTATTATAGGGGAAAAAGTAGCTAGCATTTCGTTTTCGGATGAACCACAAAATCCCCTAATTAAGTTCACGAACTAATAAGGTTATCAAATGAGTCATAATAAGAACTGAAATGGTTCAGAAAGATATATGAGTTAATATATGTACTAAAGTTGCAAATAGCATAATGAAAAGGTCCCACTACATTTATTAAAAAAAGGTCCCACTACAAAATTGAAAAATTTGAATTGAATCCGTTTTCTAATTTATTGTATTCTTTTTTGAGAATGCCAGCACTCCAACTCAAGGGCTTTGCTGCGGTACCTCCAAAGAACCGTGGACCGTTGATATGAATGGTTATTAGCACATATTACTTCCTATGAGGTAATATAAGAAATACATATTTAGACCTATTTTTAGTTTGAGAAATGGGAAAAACAAGGAAATTAGTAGAGAACAGACCTTTGATCCTCGGCCAAAATGGGCTCTAGTCCCAGAATTTTTTGCCCCCGGGACTAGAAATACCTTTAGTCCCGGTTGGAGGCTCCAACCGGGACTAAAGGTCCCTGCCCAACGGCTACTGCGCCAGACAGAGGTGGCAGGGACCTTTAGTCCCGGTTGGAGCCACCAACCGGGACTAAAGGTATACTTTTACTCCCGGGCCGTGGCTGCGCCCGGGGTTGGAAAGTTACCTTTAGTCCCGGTTGGATCCACCAACCAGGACTAAATGTTCTCCCTTTATAAATCGGCCGTCTCCTTCTTCCTCCCCGAGCCCGAGCTCAGCACATTTTGAAGCTCACTGCACTAGTGTTCTTGCTTCCTCCCTCCCTCCATTGTTCCTCCATCCATTCTTCGATTCCTCCATCGATTTCTTCGATTCCTCCGTCGATTCTTCAGTTGTAAAGGTTACCAATCTCATACTCTCATTTTTCACCATTTTCTTATGCCATTTTGTTCAATATATATTTTATGGTTCTTTATTGTGGTTTTTTTCATTTGTAAGCAATTTGAGCTCAAAATCACTTCAAGCTTGCATATTTACATGAAAGAAGGTTAAAGTATATATAAATATAAACTTAGAAAATAGTTAGAAAATTATAGCAAATCCGTACTAGTTGAACTTGCGGGCCGTGTTCAGCTCGGCGAGCATATTCTCTGCCGAGCGGTAACGGACGTCAAGGAGGAGCTTTGATTCTACGAGGGAGAGCGACAACGGTCGTGGAAGACCGTGTTCCCTTCCTCGTAGAATCGGAGCTCTTCCTTGACCAAGTACGGTGCCGTCCGGTGGAGAAATGCTCGCCGAGATGATCACGTAAGCAAGGTCAACTAGTACGGATGGTTATTTATTCATATGTCCCGATATCGTCGTAGTAGTCTGTCAATCACCGTACCTAAACGTAGTATATATAAATAAAAACTTAGAAAATAGTTAGAAAATTATAGAAAATCCGTACTAGTTGAACTTGCGGACCGTGTTCAGCTCGGCAAGCATGTTCTCTGTCGAGCGGTAACGGACATCAAGGAGGAGCTTTGATTCTACGAGGGAGAGCGACAACGGTCGTGGGAGACCGTGTTCCCTTCCTCGTAGAATCGGAGCTCTTCCTTGACCAAGTACGGTGCCGTCCGGTGGAGAAATGCTCGCCGAGATGATCACGTAAGCAAGTTCAACTAGTACGGATGGTTATTTATTCACATGTCCCAATATCGTCGCAGTAGTCTGTCAATCACCGTACTTTTTATTTTAACTTTTTATGAAATGAAAAACTTAGAAAATAGTTAGAAAATTATAGAAAATCCGTACTAGTTGAACTAGCGGACCGTGTTCATGTCGGCGAGCATGTTCTCTGCCGAACGGTAACGAACGTCAAGGAGGAGCTTTGATTCTACGAGGGAGAGCGACAACGGTCGTGGAAGACCGTGTTCCCTTCCTTGTAGAATCGGAGCTCTTCCTTGACCAAGTACGGTGCCGTCCGGTGGAGAAATGCTCGCCGAGATGATCACGTAAGCAAGTTCAACTAGTACGGATGGTTATTTATTCACACGTCCCGATATCGTCGCAGTAGTCTGTTATGTGTGTACACTCCCATTCTTCTGTTAATTTGCGGAAATATCATGTGAATTACTTACCTGCCGCAGTAAAAGACGAGAACACAATGACCATTAAAAATATCATTGTTTAGAGATCTAGATAATTTTATAGTTTCTTAATTTTATTTGTTTATAAAAGGAGAAATTTATAGTGTATTAAAAAATGAGTATAGAGAGTAGATGGCAACTGCTTCCGGGTCCTCGGCCTCTCATGGGTTTCCAAAGTGACTTAGGCCGGGCCTTCCTCTCATTCCATGCGGCAAGTGTCGTGATGAGACGAAGATTGTGATGGAGTACCGAGTGAAGAAGGAGGGTCCCAACAAGGATCGTATCTTCTACAAGTGTCCGGATCGCAATGTGAGTTATTTTATCGTATTTAATGATTATGGTTAGTTTATACCTATTTTCATGATGGTTGTGATTAAAGTTCTAATTTTTTGTTTTAATTTTAGTGGGATGGCAGTGGACGATGTTCAGGCTTCTACTGGGAGGAAGAGTATGTTGAACTCGTGCAAAAATATCTTGCACAACAGGCAGATACGGCGGCTAATGAGGCAGTGATCCAGCCGAAGAAGCCCAAAGATATTGCACAATCGGGGGATCTGTCTGTTTTAGTTGAGATTGGTCGCGAAATCCTTGTGCTCCTGAAATGTATTTTAGCTTTAGTTCTTTTAGTGGTAGTTGGGATTGTCTACATTGTAGCGATGCTTTCATAAATTTGTATCTTTTGTGGTGGCACGCATGTTGTATAAATAATTAATTATGATCTAGGTTTTAATATGATATTTATGTCATGTAATGCAGATGAGCCGTCATTGGATGTATAATGCTGATCGCCGCTCCCAAGAGTTCATTGACGGCGTGCATTCTTTGTTACATGCGGCCGAGGCAAACAAACGCGACGGTTTCATATGTTGTCCATGTGCCATATGTAAGAATACGGTGGAATATCCTTGCTCAAGGACTCTTCATTCACACTTGTTCAAGTTGGGTTTCATGCCAAACTATATTTGTTGGACAAAGCACGGAGAAACCGGTGTTGTAATGGAAGAAGGTGAAGAAGAATAATGGGACGATAATGATATTATTCCTGATGGTGCGTGCTTCAATGATACTGCAATGGGAGAAGCTGAAGAAGAGGTAGCCGCAGAAGATGAGCCGGCTGATGATCTTTCTCAGGTCATTTGTGACGCACAAAGAGAATGTGAAAGTGAAAAGGAGAAGATCAAGTTCGAGCGGATGCTAGAAGATCACAAGAAATTGTTGTACCCAACTTGTGATGCAGGGCAGAAAAAGTTGGGAACCACACTAGAATTGCTGCAATGGAAGGCAAAGAATGGTGTATCTGACAAGGGATTTGGAGAGTTACTAAAAATCCAAAAGAAGATGCTTCCGAAGTACAATGAATTGCCCGCCACTACCTACAAAGCAAAACAAGTTGTCTGTCCTATGGGGCTAGAAATAGAGAAGATACATGCATGTCCTAATGACTGCATCCTGTACCGTGGCAAAGAGTACGAGAAATTGGATGCATGCCCGGTATGCCATGCGTCGCGGTATAAGATCAGGCGAGATGACCCTGGTGATGTTGAGGGCGAACGTCCGCGTAAGAAAATCCCTACCAATGTTATGTGGTATGCTCCTATAATACCACGCTTAAAACGTCTGTTCAGAAACAAAGAACATGCAAAATTGTTACGATGGCACAAAGAAGACCGTAAGGTAGACAATATGTTGAGACACCCTGCTGATGGGTCCCAGTGGAGAGCAATCGACAGAGAATTCCCGGAGTTTGCAAATGATGCAAGAAACTTAAGGTTTGCTTTAAGTACAGATGGTATCAATCCTTTTGGAGAGCAGAACAGTAGTCATAGCACTTGGCCTGTTACTCTAAGTATCTATAACATTCCTCCTTGGTTATGCATGAAGCGGAAGTTCATTATGATGCCTGTGCTCATCCAAGGCCCGAAGCAACCTGGCAATGACATCGATGTGTACCTGAGACCACTTATTGACGAACTTCTCATTTTGTGGAATAAAGAAGGTGTACGTGTGTGGGATGAGTACAAACAGGAACACTTTGATCTACGAGCATTGTTGTTCGTAACAATCAATGATTGGCCTGCTCTAAGTAATCTTTCAGGACAGTCAAACAAAGGATATAATGCATGCACACACTGCTTCGGTGATATTAGAGGTGTATTCTTGAAAAAATGTCGAAAGGTCGTGTACCTTGGCCATCGTCGATTTCTTCCTGCAAATCACCCCGTAAGAAAGAAAGGCAAGCATTTTAAAGGGAAGGCAGACCACCTGACCAAGCCTCGCAACCGAACCGGTGAGGATGTACTCGATATGGTCAATGATGTGAAAGTCGTCTTTGGAAAAGGACATGGAAGCCAACCTATTCCGAAAGACGCTAACGGTCACGCACCCATGTGGAAGAAGAAGTCCATATTTTGGGACCTACCCTATTGGCAAGTCCTGGAGGTCCGTAGCTCGATCAACGTGATGCACCTGACGAAGAATCTTTGTGTGAACCTGCTAGGCTTTATGGGTGTGTATGGAAAGCCTAAGGACACATTTGAAGCACGACAGGACCTACGTTGTTTGAGAGAAAGAGACAACCTGCATCCAGAGAAGACAGATGATGGACGCCATTACTTACGTCCTGCTAGCTACACTCTAAGCAAAGAGGAGAAGGAAATTATGTTTGAATGCTTAAACAACATCAAGGTACCATCTGGATTCTCCTCGAATATAAAGGGTATTATAAATGTGCCAGAGAAGAAATTATGTAACTTAAAGTCCCATGACTGTCACGTTCTCATGATGCAATTACTTCCAGTTGCATTAAGAGGAATTCTACCTCCAAATGTACGTCTAGCCACCGTGAAGCTATGTGCATTCCTCAATGCAATTTCTCAGAAGGCAATTAATCCAACTGATCTAGCTAAACTACAGAATGATGTGGTTCAATGTCTCGTCAGCTTTGAGTTGGTGTTCCCTCCTTCCTTCTTTGATATTATGACACACCTCCTAGTTCACCTAGTCAAGGAGATTTTCACTCTCGGTCCTGTGTTCCTACACAACATGTTCCCCTTAGAGAGATTCATGGGAGTCCTGAAGAAATATGTTCACAATCGTGCTCGCCCAGAAGGAAGCATCGCCAAGGGCTATGGAACAGAAGAGGTCATTGAGTTCTGTGTTGACTTTATTCCCGACCTTGACTCGATTGGTGTTCCTGAATCGAGACATGAGGGGAGACTAAGCGGAAAGGGGACACTAGGGAGGAAAACATATATTGGTACGGATGATGATTATTTCAATAAAGCGCACTACACAGTTCTACAGAACTCCTCTTTGGTAGATCCGTATATTGAGACACACAAGGATCTCTTACGATCCGAGTTTCCAGGGAAGACTGAAGCTTGGATTACGCATAAGCACATGAAAACTTTCGGCGGTTGGTTGCGAAAAAAATGTCAAGGTGATGAGAGCATCCATGAGCAACTATATGTATTGGCTATGCAACCATCATGGCATATCATCACATACAAAGGGTACGAGATAAATGGGAACATATTCTACACAGTAGCCCAAGATAAAAGGAGTACCAACCAAAACAGTGGTGTCCGCATAGATGCCACAGATCCGAATGGGAATAAGCAGACATATTATGGACGCATAGATGAAATATGGGAACTAGAATATGCACCTACTTTGAAGATCCCATTGTTCAAGTGCCAATGGATCAAGGTGACCGGAGGCGGGGTAACAGTAGACAACGAGTATGGAATGACAATAGTAGACCTTAGTAATATTGGGTACAAAGACGAACCATTCGTCCTTGCCAAGGATGTGAATCAGGTGTTCTATGTCAATGATATGTCTACAAAACCAAAAAGAGGAAAAAACGATAATGACTCAACCAAAGAGCCAAAGCGCCACATAGTTCTTTCAGGGAAAAGAGTCATCGTGGGAATTGAGGACAAGTCGGACATGTCAGAAGAATATGAAAAGGATGACCGAATTCCGCCCTTCAAAGTGAACAAAGACCCTAGCATCTTGGTAAATGATGAGGACACTCCATGGTTACGAAGCAATCATAACCAAGGGACATACGTAAAGAAGAAGTTCACTGCTGTGCCCACTTGATGATATAGTGATTTAATATAGTGTGTGTTTGAGATATTATATAATAATTGTGAATTCAGATGTTTATTATGTCATGTTTCAAATTAAATCAATGTTTGATTTGGTGGGATTTCTCTCTCAAAAAGGTAAATTAGGATACTGAGTGATGAAAAATTAAAATATTAACGTTAAAATAATGTGAAAACAAATTTCCTGTCCAAAACCAATAGTTTTAATAATTTTAATTAAACACTACATTTTTGCATTAACGAAATAATAAATATTAGTTATATTATGTTTTATAATTCTAACAAAAAATAAAAAAGTTAGGTTATAGATTTTTCCTATGTGCAATGAACAAAAAGAAAATTCATATTTTTAACAAAATAATTTTATGCCTTTTATTTAATTTACTATGTATTTAACAAAAACTATTGCATTTCTATTGTATTTAACAAGACTATTGCTTAAAACAGGCGGGAAACGAAACTGCAGGCCACCTTTACTCCCGGGTGGGAAGCCCACCCGGGAGTAAAGGTGGGCTGCAATTTCGTGGCCCGCCAAAAAAACCCTTTACTCCCGGTGCGTGTTACCAACCGGGAGTAAAGGTATACCTTTACTCCCGGTTGGTAACACGCACCGGGAGTATTACTCCCGGTTGGTAATACGCACCGGGAGTAAAGGGTTTTTACTCCCGGTTGGTGGCTGGCACCGGGAGTAATTCTCTCTGATATATAACCTCCAGCGCCTGGCGCAGATCGATCCGCTCGTCTTCTTCCTCGTCGAACACCGCCGCCCTCTTCTTCCTCGCGCTGCGTCCGTTCGCCTTCCGTGACACCGGCGCCGCCCTCTTCTTCCTCGTGCGGCCTCCACCGCGCGCGCCCGTGCCCCTCCTCCGCGCGCGCCCGTGGCCCTCCACCGCGCCCTCCTCCGCGCTCGAGGCCCTCCACTACCGAGCTCGAGGTGATATGTTCGTCGATCTCTTTGTACATTCTCAGACGGTGGCCGGAAACTGAACATTGTTTCATGAATCTAGAACACTGCCTTTGCTCAATAGAAGAATTTTTTCTATCTTCATAGATCAATGTTTGTTAACGAAATTTTATCCAAATATATTCATGTAGGGTCTTTTTTTTGAAGGATTTGTTGTAGGATATATAATGGTCAAATAGGAACTTAATTTGGATACCCAGTTTGTAAACTAAGCGTTTTTTAGTTTATAAAAAATATCACATGTGATGATGTAAGCAGTTTTGGTTGGACTTGCATGCATGGCTACAGACAAATGAAGGAAAACTTCAACGTTTCTTCATTTGTGAACTTTGAATATACAGATATAATATATTAATGTTGCTAAAGTAATATGAGCATTACATATTTTTTCCGGGAAGACTATCTTCAAACTTTATATCATAGCATCAGAGATCGCCTGTAGAAGAAGAAAATAAATTCTTATCATTTCAGAAATAGTAATGGTTATATTAGCAATAAGACACATATACTTACATTTCATAATGACTTATACTTACATTATCAACATAGAATTTTCTCATATGATGAATGACTACATGGTTCACATGGTACATAGGATCACAACATCACGCACCGACACCGCCCCGGCCCGCCTCACGTCGTCGTCGTCGTCAGCACGCCGGCCCGCCTCACGTCGTCGTCGTCAGCACACCGGCCACCGCGCCGACACGTATATATACGTCATTTGTATTCATATGCATGTATATATACGTCGCGGAGCACCGCCGCCCTCGTTCGCCCATGCGTTTCTATGTATACGGTGGAGCACCGCCGCCCTCGTTCACCCATGTGTACAGACATATATACGGCGGAGTGGAGCACCGCCACTCTTGTCACACCGCCCTTTCTCGTGGCCTAATTGATCAACATTCGTATTATCGTTATCGTTAATGCTAAACAATCACACCAGGGCGAACCGCGCTGTTGATGTCACCGACGTGGTTCGCCCTAGTCACCGACGCAATTTGCCCTCGGCCGTTTATGTATAGCCCTAATTCGCCCTAGTACCGACGTAGTTCATCCTAGTGTGGCGAATTGCGTCCGTGACCGAGGGGCAAGATTTAATAATGCATATTGTTCGTAGATTTTACGCATGTAATAAGCAAAGATTTGACGTACTATATATTGGTTTTGTTTTTTGAAGCTAGATGGCCGACCTGAGAAATATGGATGAGGAGGAGTTGATGATGAATTTGATCAACACTGGCACTCAAGTTGCCGGCGATGATGGTGCTAAAAATAACGTGCAAGAGGATGCAGATGACGGGAGTCAGTACTTAGCTCTTGAACAAAATGAGCAACAACATATTGGCCAAGTATATATTTTTTATTATTAGCTATATATATTATCATATGTCTTATGTGTGCTCATGACATTAAAAATAATGTTTATGTTTTGTAGCCCTCTGGATCGACATCAACAACTACAACGAAGAGTAAAAATGTTCGAGGTCCCAAAAAGCCATTGGAGGGTCGCTTCATCATCTCGGAGTTCAATGTGGATACAGGAGAACCGGGGGGGCCGAATAAAATGAAATTTGTGCACCACTATGGTTACCTTGTATGGGACCGGCTCCCGATTAGTACCCGTGAATGGATAAAGCTGAAAAAGGTTTTAGTGATTTGCCTCTTGACATTCCTGGAGGTGATGGCGAGAAGACTCTAGGAGAAGCGGAGAAGACATTCATTCTATGGCGCAAGCGCTACCTCATCATTCCAGGGATGTCGGCTCCACCTCCTCCTGAACTACCTCACCATAGGTACGTGCGGATGAAAACACTACATCATTAATTTGTATTGGCTTAAATAATTAACAATCTGCTCATAATAATATGTCATTCCTTTTTTTTGTAGCAGATCCTCCCCCAACCTAAATCCAATTGTTCAATCGCCAGATCATCATAGTGCTCTGTACAATGACATTGTGTTGGAAGACGAGGCTGCATCCACACCATCTCCAAGGAGGTCTCTAACGCCACAGCCGCCACCTCCAAGGAGGTCTCCAACGCCGCTGCCAACACCTCCAAGGAGGTCTCCAACGTCTCCCCCGCCCCCGCCTACCAAGAAGCCTAGCAAGAGGCCAGCCCCTCAAACGAAGAACTAGTCCCCGCCTGCAAAGAAAGCCACCGTGAAACCAAGGGCTATTCCCAAAATAATATCTGAAGAGAAGGAAGAAGGAACTGATGCATATAAAAAAGACATGTCTAGATTCTATGACAAACTTAAAATGAATCAAGAAGCAAGGAGAAACCTGGAGAAACCGTACTTCTTCGTAGCTCCAGATATTCTAAGAAAAAAGGTAACTTCTTACCAGCAACAACAGCGGGAATCTCGTAAGCCGTCCAAATCAACGTTATCAGACTATGACCGCACTCTCACCAAGTCAATTGAGGCGGCACAGAAAAAGAAGCGGGCAGGGAAAGGAGTTGCCCAACTCGGACAACAAGCGCACCAATCAATCCCCCCGCTAGTTGTTGGTAATGAATATGGTTCGAATTTAGGATTAATTCATCAGGCAAACATACCTCCGGATGTCGATTTGGATCACCTTGGTGAATTTCTTGATGAGACTGGTCTCGACCTTTACCAGATGTTTGGTGATGGAAACATTGAGAGTGCGGCGGAGGTTGATATTTGGAAGAAAAAATTTGTACTAGGCCAGAGTCTATACAACCCTCAAGCCTTATCTGATCTGGGGACGCAAATGTACCTGCTAAACAAGTGGTACATGCAGGCGTCTACCAGTGGAGACTTCTGCATTGGTGTCAGAATTAGAGACGAACATTGGTTCCGTGGCGATGATGTTATGTATGTTGACTTTGCAGAATTTCATCAACTATGCCACCTGACCTCTCTAGACAAAGTTATCATTAGCTGCTATTGCCTGTAAGTAATAATTCTTTCGATCTATTATTAAACTCATTATATGTGTGTATATGCATATAAATTATCCTAACAAGTACTATATATATGCAGATTTACAATGACAGAGCTCAGAAAGGAAGGCTGCAATGAAATTGGTTTTGTTGATCCCCATATAGTATTCAAAGACCCAATTACTCCAAAGACTAATTGAAAGTCTGAGTCAGAGAGTAACCTCATGAACTTCTTAGTGAACCAACGCCACAAGAAGGATATACTCTTTCCCTATAACTTCAAGTGAGTGTTAATCATGTCGATCATATCCTTAATGGCTCATATGTTGATTCTAGTTAATTAATGAGTGTTATGCGTTATATCCTATAAACACATGCAGCAATCACTGGAAATTGATGGACATCGATCTGGTGAAAAGTCACTTGATAATCTATGACTCGATGAGAAAACCACAACAAGACTACCAAGATATGATAGATATTATCCAGAGGTAATTTCGGGATCTCTAGCAACTATATATACACACAAACATGATGATTAACTATATCTGATGACGTGGCAAATTTTTTATTGGGCAGTGTTTGGAAAACCTTTATTGAGAAGCAACACATGGAAAAATGCAAAGCGCCACTGAATGTAATCCCTTTGAAAGTAAGCCCCCTGAATCGCATCATCTTTATTAATTAAACATATAGCTTTCACCGGATCACCAGATTGGATGACAAATCTTTTTCTCGTAAAGTGGTGTCTGAGGCAGGAACAGGAGAATAACTACTGTGGTTACTATGTTTGCAAGTTTATCAAGGTGCTCTCCCAAAGAACTCCTACAGAGAGACTCAAAGTACGTTAAAAATACACTATATATTCATTTAATTATTATTATTGATTGTGTTACTATGTCTTTATATATATATATATATATGTACATATATTAATTTATTTTCCTTTAATTCAAACCTGTAGACTCGATGGTTGGAGGAAAAGGTCATACGGCAAGACCAAATCAAAGCAATTCAAGAGTCTATAGCCGGATTTTTTAATGAGCAGGTCATCGATTCCAAGGGCGAGTTCTACTTCGACCCAACACTGCCATTGAAGCCAAGCTAAAGGATGAGAGGAAACTTGTTATGTCACAACAACTGTAATGCAATCTTTTGTAATATATGCACATGAAATAATATAATGTAAAATACACATATGCATGCATGCATGTAAATATATATATGATGCATGCATGCATATATATATATATATATTTCTATGCTTGAATTGTGTGATTTAATACGTTCATTGTGCTTGAACCGAAACATACTATACGCGCGTATAAATGTATAATTAGCAGCGTACAATATGACTTCGAAAACCTATTTTGAAAAGAAAACAAAAAAATGAAAAGAAAAGAAAAAAGAAAAAAACCTTTAGTCCTGGTTCGTATTACCAACCGGGACTAAAGGTGCCGGCCATCGTGGCATGTCAGGAGGCACCTTTAGTTTCGGTTGGTGTTACCCACCGGGACTAAAGGTCCTCCTTTAGTCCCGGTTCCTGACCCGGGATTAAAGGACCCCCCTTTAGTCCCGGATACTTGCTCCCGGATGGGGAACCGGGACTAGAGGGGGTTCCCCACCGGGAGTAAAGCTCGGTTCTCTACCAGTGAAAATATCTATCAAACAAATCTGGCGTGCATGCACATGCATGCTGCATGGATTTGTGCCAATATTTCCCAACGTCAAGTATGTAAGTTGGTGGATTATTTCTCTGCGTCATAATTTATATCCCAAATTGTGTTACGTGAACTTGATTTTTTTTTTTGAAATCTGGCCTATTTAAGGTTGGAGGTCTCACATGAATTGTAATATTTTATTTTGGGATACAACATACATATTTGTGTAACATGCATTCATAATTAAGTTGTGAGTCTTTAATAATCTAACATACTTAATCATAGAAATATTTTTTACGTGTGATATCTAAGGCTTAACTGATATCTTGTGTATGTATGCTTTATGTATGAAGATAAGAACATGCATATTCATGGTGTAACATGACCAATTGTTGTAATTTTCTTAACGTGTGACATCTAGTGTCTAATGTGACCAATTTTTTTAAGAATGTGTAATAGATTCACGTGTGGCATATCCATATGACCATACATGTGTGTTGGACGTTGGACTAAAATCAATTTCAATTGTTTTCTATCTTTTAAAAAAGATATTCACATATGTTTCCTTACTATTCAATGGTGAGACTAAGGAAGGATGCCTCAGCAGATAAAGAAGGATGTTCGATGAGATTTCGTCTAGCCTTTTTCTTTTTTTCCTTTTTAAATGATTTAGTTATTTATTAATTACTTATTTTTTGTATAGATTTTAAAAGTGAAGGGCTGAGATTTGTTTGACATCTTACCTCTTATGAGGTAAAGGTTGTACCGTAGCAAGGCCCCGGACTCAAACAAACCGTTATGCAGATTGAAGTTAACTGGAAGGTACAATTGCGGTTAGAGCCTATATGAGGGCCAAAAAGAGAGAGTCACATCAACGAAGATGCATGGGAAGCCGTGTGAAAGGTTTTGTGGACTCAAAGCGTTGATGACAATGGAGACCAGAGGGCAAGTGCATGATCTGGAGACATAGACGAAACTCTAGACACTATAGCCGCAAGCATCAAAAAGCAGTAAGCCATACTCTAAATAAAGGACATGCCGAATTCTGAACATGACCTAGCAAACCTAAATGAAAGGAATGCAATGTAACAAAGCATAAGCACCAGCCCACATATGGCCCATCGTAGAGCAGCTCAATCGTACAATACTTTTTTTCGAAAACGTGCGCTGCACGTGTCTCATTAAGAGAAGATAGAGTTTTTGTTACACATTTGGTCACATACCATGGCGAGATGCCGTGGTTTGCGGACTAGGCACACGACACAAATCGCCGGCTAGAACGGTGCAGCCAGGAGGTTTAACTAAGCGAGAAACTGTTTTGCGACCAAGAATGAAGGCGTAGCGCGTTCTAGCCTGCGACCGAGAAGAGCGACGCCAAGCACCGGTAACCCGCGCTGATGTAGGCGTCCAGTTCATTGGTGATCGCGTCCAATACCTGCGACGTCGTCCTGGCAGCGGAGTTGAAGGTCCTGCCGTTGCGCTCCTTCCAGATGACCCAGGAGACCTAGAGCACGAGGGAGTCAAATGCCCAACGTACGTCCTCCGGCACCGCGTCGTGCGTCAGCAGCCACCAATCGGCGAGAGTGGAGCTGGTGTCCGGTGCAAGAGGTGCTGTTGGCCCGCCGACGCGAGCAGGCGTGCCCAAACTTCCCGCGTGAACATGCAGGAGGCGAGCAGGTGGTCGGTTGTCTCGTCGGCTTGATTGCAGAGCGCACACACTGCGTCTGGCTGCAGCCCGTGCCTCATGCGACGTTTCGCAGTCCATAGACGGCCATGGAGGGCTAGCCAGAAGAAGAACTTGACCTTAGGGGGAACGGCTGCCTTCCAGACGAGCTTAGCTCCCGGCAGGGAGGTCATGCCGGTGAAGAACGCCCTGTACGCTGAGGATGCGGTGTAGTTGCCGCATGTGGTCCATTTCCAGATGAAGCGGTCAGGCGTGTGCGGCGATAGCTGGAATGACTCAAGGGTGTCCCATAGCTGGAAGTATTCCCAGAGCACCGTGGCGGTGGGCGCGCCTGTGATGTCCCTCGTCCACTGCCGGTCGTGGAGGGCGTCATTGACGGAGCGTTTACGACGGCGACAGGCGACAGCTTTGTAGAGGTTGGGGGCAGATCGGCATATATGGGCCCGTTCGGAAGCCAGGAATCCGTCCAAAAAAGGGCCGAGGCGCCGTCGCCGATCTGGACGGTGACAGAGGCCTGGAACATTTGCTCGACCTTGCGCTCAGGCCGGGAAGGCAGCCGCGACCAGACGGCGTGGGGTTGGGAACGTCGCAACCACTCCCAGCGGAGGCGGAGGGCGAAGCCGAGGATCCGCAAGTCCGGCAGTCCCAGGCCGCCGCAGTCCTTGGGGGAGCAAACGATGGGCCATGCAAGTTTGCACTTGCCGCCTTCTGGTCAGCTACTCACCAGAGCACAACCGTCAACCGTGCCCTTGAATATGCGGCCTAGCTTGCCAGGGGAAGATGCAAAGGTGGAGCTAGACGCGGAAATTTTGCCCTGCAGGGCACATGCTCCCAAGCATGCGACCGTTGGATTTCGTTTCGAGATCTGTGCCAGCCAACAAGTATACTGCTCGTATTCTGTATTGGAATATTTTCTGGAGATCGTATTCGAGTCAGACACAATCAACTTTTTCGTTCCTCTCTTCTCTCCCCGTCGCCGTTCCCCTCTCTCCCTCGCTCTCTCTTCTTCCCTCGCTCTCTCTCATCTCTCCCCGTCGCCATTCCTCTCTCCCTGCCGCCGCTCCTGTCTCTCTCATCTCTCTCCCTCCGGCGTCGCTCCTCTCTCCCTCCGGCGCCGCTCCTCTCTCCCTCCCCAGCGGCGCTCCTCTCTCTCCCGCTTCCGCCGCCCACTTTTCCGCCCGTTTGCCGCGCTTGGCACCGACGACGCCGGCAACATGCTCGTGCCGCTCAACTTTGCCGCTTCCATCTTTTCCTCTCTCCAATTCTACCCTCTCGGCTCCTCTCCTACCCATGATTTAATTTCTCTCTCCTCTTGAGTCATCAGGTACGCTCATCTCTCTAGATCCCCAATTATAGTTTCTGTTATGTTATTTTCTTTACTTTATAACTTCTAGTTTGAATACTCATCATTTTCTTCGTTTTTTTAGTATGCATCCTCACCAGCTTTGTCCTGGCATTGCAGATTTAGAACTTCAATCTAAAAAAAGGTCACTTCATTTTAATGCAATTCTTGTTTTTTTTCTTTCTTCACTGCAGTGTGTTTTACTATCTCGAGTGTTGCCTTTTACTTTTTTTTTACCGGGACCGATCACTGCATTTATCGAATTGCTGATTTACCAAAGCCTTTTTTGTTGTCAAAAATTTCTGATCAGCTCTGTACCATTCGGTACTGTATGCTTGCTCTTCACTGCGTTTTTGGTCCACCAGGTTTTAACTGTTTCTTTTGTTGTAAGATTACAGATCCGTGGTTTCATCCCAATGCTCACTTTGATAACCTTGTCTTTTTTTTTTTGGTGTCTCGAAAGATATATTTGTTGATATTTTAACTTTTACTTGTCAAAATTTTCAGATCCCTCTCTGGACTACATCGTTGTTCTTCACTGCGGTTTATTTTGCTCCAGCGCCGGTAGTGTTTTAACTGCTTCATCCTCAGGTACTCCGTCATCTTCAGGTCCGGTATTTTTTATTCTCGAGTTTAAGTTTTTAGGTATGATTCTTATACAATTATTATCTTGTGCAGGTCTGGCTCCATGAACTAGTCCAGCGTTGTTTGCCAAAAATCGATCTCGCGACGACTGCCTCTGTTTAATTACATTTGGTCGAATGTTATGTTTTGTACAGTGCAAATGTTAATGAGGCCTCTGTTTTCAACCGCTGCTAGGAGCTTTTGTTCCTATCTGCTGTTAGATTTGTTTTTTATCATATTATCATGTGTATCTTTATTTTTATTTTTCTATACAGATTAACCTGCCTCATTACAATTTGTAAAAGTTTGAAACTGTATTACAGGAGTGCATACGTATTGCTGAAGTTTTAAAAGTTGATACTTTTGTATAGTTGTTTGTTCTGACAAAACTGTTTTGTTCAGGCAGAGGGATGCTGGTGGTGTGTATTGCTACTGAAATTTGCTGTTAAGTTTGAGAGATATCTGATGGTGAGGTGAGATCTTAAAGGCACTACTATCTGTTTCTGTAATTGTTAATTTTAGCAGGATATAGTCTGACCACATTGTAATTTTCATGCTAAATTCTATCGGTCGGTGCTGATGTTAGTGAAGTTGAGGCTGGGAAGAAGGTAAGCAGCATTTTGTGACTTATCACTTATTGATGCATGCTCAAATGCTCGCTTGTGCCAACAAGAAGCATTCTGTGCTTTGCATGTGAAGTTGTAAACTTTAGAGAACAATCTACCATATTTACTTGAGTACATTGAATGAACAATCTAATTGTACTGTAATTATTTAAATTTAAATGAATGGACTATGTTTACTTGATTAGATTGCAGGTGGTTATGTTTCTGAAACAAATACATTGTGCTAATTTGCAAGCTGCTACCATTAAGACATTGTCTGCTGCTGAAATCTGCTTGTCATGCTGAAAATAGACATGCTTTTTTTTTTGTTTTTTATCCTTGTCTATTTTGCCCTACAGTGATATTGTTATCTTGTCAATTCTTACAGTTTGCATAGTCCATTGAATGTACTTTTACCGAAGTACAATGCTCACAATTTAGAATACTCTAACCAGTTTGCACTTGCAGGTTCTCTTCTCAGACATCAATGCTTATGAGGTAACTGACTAATTTCTTCTTAACGAATGTTTTTGGCCTTGTCCTGTGCCCTATGTTTTCTGATTCAATCGACATAGATGACTTAGCTCACTGTGTTGTAGGTGGACCTTGGTACCGATGAGAAGCACTGCTTCTGGCATGAGTCAGATTTGTTAGCTGTAGTTGAATGAATTTTACCATGAAAATTTCAGACTTACCTTGGAAGGCTCCAACTGCATGGACTTATCTTGCCCCCTACTTTGTTGTATGCCATTTGGATGTTCGTGAATCTAGCTTCTAGATGAGTGTTAGTTACCATTGAATTTTGGCCACCGTAAACTAGAATTATGTTAATGCCCCTTTTCTTTATAGCACGCTCTCATAAAGTGCCCAGATATGGATACGAAGTTGCGTGAACCGAACCTGAAAGTTGAAATGGTTACATTGTTCATCTGGTGTTTGTGCTTCTGAACATTCTTTAAGCAATATCGTAAATAAATACTTCAACTACGAACTTCAGATTTTATTGTGCTGACTATAGTCTCATTCGATTTGTTTGAAAGTATCGGCAGGAGTGTTAGATATCTGTTTTATGCTAACAGCTGCGGCTTTTCTGTTTTCATGTCTGATCCACTACCTTTATTTCTTATAAGATATCAGTTTATGTTGTACCTATCATACGAATGCACAATGTTTTAGAACTTGTAGTTTATCCATGTCCTATACTAATTAAAGTATTATTTAATCCTTCTTATTAACATTATGGTATAATTTTCCTTGTAGTACTCTTGCACGTTTTCTGGGCATTTAAGTTTCTCTACATAGATTCGAACATGTACACTGGTAATTCTCCCTTGTATCAGTTTTATTAGTACTTGCCCATTTATAGTACCACATGTTTGGGCTTCTTTTGTTCTTAATAGTACATTTTTTACATCCCACCTAATTATAGTAGATTTTCACATGGTGGAGTGCATTACAGGTGGATGTGCGGCATATAGTGGTGATCCAAGATTAATGTTTGGAGGTCCTCTGTCTCAAGAACAAATGATGGTTGTTGAGTTCTGCTCTAAAAATGTAGAAGCTATTCGGGCTGATTGTGTCACGCGTTATGATAGTGCTGCATCCATGTTCCAAGATTGGTTTGACTTCTCGAGATTGGTTTCTAGTGCAATGACAATGCAATGAAATTCATTTCTAGTGCAATGGCTAGTGTTGAGGCTGATATGGATTCCAAGTTTGAAGCTAGTAAAGCCAAGATCGAGGACCTGGTGTTGTATATCCATTGGATTTTCGACATTGACCACAACTGAGCTTTATTGCATCTGTGTAATAGCTAGGGTAATATTCTATAGATTTATTTAACCACACATATTGATTTGAAAGGTCGCTTGTTCACATGACTGCTATTATTTTATCGTGTGCTAAGACATACTCTTTCCGTCCCTTTATATCTGTCGCCGTTGGAGTGCGTGTCACAAGTTTAACTCGATTTATAGAAAATCTGTGCAACATTTGTATCTTCAAATAAATTTATTAAAAAACTAGATTCAAAGATCTTTCCAATGATATTAATTATGTACTATAAATATTAATATTTTTAATATATATTTAATTAAAATTGTTTCTCGAGAAGCGCAAATGACAGATATTTAGGGACAGAGGGAGTACTAAGTATGTTTGAAACTGGATCTAGTAAGGATGGCCTAGTTTAAGTGGGCTATTCTTATCGAAGAAATATGGTCGGCAGTCCACCGAGAGGTATACCCATGATGGTAGATTGATCGGTAGAGGTGCGCGTAATCAGGAACCGGATGGTAACAGAGACACAAGACACGAGATTTATACAGGTTCAGGTCGCTAGCGTGACGTAAAACCCTACGTCCTGTACTCTGTTATTTTGTATTGATTGGGTATGAGATCTGGTCCTATGTCTAGGGGACCCCAGCCTCTCCTTATATACTCTGAAGGGACAGGGTTACATAGAAAATATCCGATGTGGTACAATATCTAATACATCATAGCGGTGCACGCCGAGCTGAGCCGTGCGTCATACGCCTCGATCTTGTGGGCTGGGTCACCTCTGATGGTGCGGCCCATGTACAGCCCTGTGGGTATATGGGGTTATACCCCCACAGCTAGTCCCCGAGCGCCTTGTATCCGATGAACAGTGCCATCTTGAGCTTGTCCGGGTTGTCCAACGTGCGTCCGAGTTGTTGAACACGAAGTCCGAGCTGTTGAAGCAGATGTTCGAGCAGTTCAACAGGTCGCTGAATCCAGACTTGCTCAAGGCTGAGGTTTGCCCGAAGAATGCAAGGGGCTCAAGATAAAATTTGAAAAATCTTGATCGGTGCAGTGTACACACTGAAGTGACAACTGCGATGGCGCCGACAATGTAGTTATCAGAAAAGAACCGGTACATGCACCGCAAGGTGCAGTGTACACACTGTAGTCCCCGAGCCTGCTGGAAGACGAAGAATGAATCTTGTTGCAGGGTCAAAGAAAATAAGCCTAAAATGTACTTAACAAGGTGTAACGGAACCGCCCAAATTATAAGAACACAAGTACAAAATTAATCACCGAAGTAATCAAATTGTCACACTTGAACCCAAATAACTCCGGTAGTCCAATGAAATCGCGTGGGATTTCAAACCAACCAACATACAAGCCAAGATCGTAGTGGTTCAACATAACAACTCAAATGTTACATCCATTTCATAAGTAGTTCAACCTACATCGGAGTTCGACATAAATATTACAAATCGAGTTCAAAAGTAGCGGAAGCAAGGTAGTTTGAAAACAGCATCACCCTTATTTCAAATACATGCTAGTACCAAGATCAACTTCCAACAAAAGCATTAGAGACAAGATAACTCAGAAGGATCATGCCCATGATCACACTCCGCCACTACGGCAGGAGCCATCCAATTCTTGTAGTAGCCATGATACATCACAACCTGCAATAAGTGGGAAATAAACCCTGAGTACGAGGAGTACTCAGCTAGACTTACTCGTCATAAACCAGAAATAATATGACACCAATGAGTATGCAAGGCTTTTATAAGGTGGACCGGCTTGACTTGTTTTGCAGAAGAGCATAAGTTATCATATATGAACCATTTAAAGTATAAGCATCAACTTAATTATACCTGATTAATCTAAGTAAGCACGTACGCTAGAGCAATCACTTGATTACCATTAACATTGAAGGTTACCATATCAGGTTCAGCATTTCCAACATCATCCACCCGTGTTCCATAAACATTACTACGATGTCGTAGCTCAAGTCAAGTGCTCACTATCCAGGAGCGATGGCGATTTGAATCGATTATTAACTAGCTGGTGATTTATTCCTCACACAAACCACACTCACTCGTGAAGTGAGCTACATGTCACCAATGACACTATTCCGGTAAATGTCGCGGGATAAACTGGAGCCGCACTACCTAGGGACTGCTCGACAGCCAGGAGTCGGCCTTACCGCCCTTGGGCTCACTCTTCACGTCCCCGTCAGACCCCCTCCCGCAGCAGTCTGCGCACCCGTGTAGATCTCGGTCCGAATAGTGCCACTAGCTTCGCGGTCATAACGACTTATCCGGTCAGCTAAATGTGAGACATGCATTCAACATGACAAGAGGGACGAGCAACGGTCGGTCCTTAATCGACACAGACGGAATCACTATAGTCCAAAACCCTATAAGACTCTGCCCGGTCTCTATTTATCCATCAACACTTGGTTATTTTCCATGATAACAATTATAGCCAATCATAACTAGGTATCCATCTATACCTCGCAGGTGACAGAAAATCACCCGACTTCTACCGGTCTAAGCATGGCTAAGCAATACTTTCCATCCTAAACCAAAAATAGGATTCCAGACATATTTACGGGAATGAAAGGGTATATATGCAGCAAGTGTTTCCAATCAACTCCTATAACTTAATGTAATAATACATATATAACATATATATACTCAATTGCTTTTATAAAGTAGGAGGCTTAAAATGCTCCGGGGCTTGCCTGGGATCGAACACTTAGGTTTGTGTTTGACAGATGACACTCGCTTGGCGAGCATCTCCTATCCCGGAACTTGCTTAGTTCTTCCATCTTGGGGATATGTCCACCTAACACTGTCTTCGGGTTTGGCTCCAATATCTCGTCCTTCACGTGGTGCATCTAGTGTACCTAGATGAGATGCAAGATGCATGTGTATGAATATGATGAATGGTAACACAAAAGGCATCACATAAGCATTCAAACAAACACAAAATTATGCAAGACATAGACACTAATAGTTATTTAACTAGCATCACATAACCAATTATAAAGGGCAAGCGCATCAAGCATAACACAAGTTTAACAAGATCACAAGTATCTTAACTTGACCATCAACAAGGGTATAAGCCACACTTAGCAACACATGGAGTAAACAACCACAACTAGCATCTGTCAATTTCTGGACTGCAAACAATAGCTGCATGTTTGGATCATAACTGGAGTTATACAAATCCAATAGCCATGTAACAAGATATTCTGCAAAGCTTATGAAATTTTCTACAATTAATCTTTAATCATCTTAGCATGATTCTCAAGTTAACCAAGTCAAACATGCATATTTACATAAATTGGTCCAGTGATTCCAGAGAACACCCATTTCTGGAACCAAACTTGAATAGGCATAGCTCCCAAACCACAAGGCCAAATACTACCAAATTTTAACAGCAGCTAGATACATGAATTACCTACAACTTTGTTGTAAACATATTTCTTAGAAAACTTCATTTACATGGTGTTATTTACAAAGTTCCCAGAACTGTCCAGAACCCAATAATTGCAAGAAATAATTATTAACTTATGTTGTAAACATATAATTGGACAAAACCAATTTTACTAACATGTCCCACATGACTAGTGAACATCAGAAAACATAGTGTCCCCCACCAAATAAATTCTTTTAATACATTTCTTAATTTATTTCGATAATAAGGTGAATTAAAGAACATATACCAAAAGTGCACAATAAATTTTACAAAAAATACAGTAGCTCATACATGTTCTCATAAGTCCACTGTATAAATTTCAAGCAATTTGAATAAGCATAGAAACCTCTATAGAAAATACAAAATGCTAAAGCAAGAAATCATGTGAGAGCAAGATAAACCAATAACTCACTCATACAGCAACCAATGACAATGAAATTTTGACCACACATCAAACATCACATGAGTAGCATGTCATAAAAATTTCACTTCATTTGGAGCCCTACATCTGCGGTTATAAAAAAGACAAATACAACTAGCATTGAAAACCTAGATGCATAAATCTATTTTTACAGCTAAAACTTTAAACTAAAACATGACATATTATAGCTCCACTGCATAGAAAATTTCACAAGGATTCCAAAAAGTCCTCATTTGCTATTTTACGAATTTTCTATGATTTACTATGCATTTTCAAAAATCAACCAAAATCAAAACAAACAGGTCCTTATGGCACTATTCATATGAGTCACAGACTGTGCAGTTAGGCCCCTAGCTTTAGTCGAATTCGAAGACAAGGTCCCTGTCGCGATTTACAGAGGGAGTCGTCGGGGATCTCGCTGGGAAGGTCGGTAGGGGCTGCGCCGGCGGTGAAGGAGTGGTGGGGGAGCCTTAGGGTGCCCGCGCACACCCGCTAGGCTACCCATCTCGGCGCGAGGCGGCCTGTGGTGGCGTGGCGACAGCAGCAGGCGGCGGCGATGGCAGCGGCCCGGTGGCAGCGGCGCTCCGGCGACAAGCCGACCTGCCGAGGTGCGCGCTGGAGGGAGAAGAAGGCGGCAGAGCTGCTGGTGGTGCTGGCTCGGTGCGATGGAGTGCAGAGGCATGGGAACACGGCGGCGACCGCGGAGCTTGCGGTGGCCATGGCGAACGCGATGGGGAACGCTAGGGAGAGAGCTGGAAAGAGCGAGAACGAGTGAGGGAGGAGTGGGGAGCTCGGCGTCCACACCGAGAAAAGCAGGGGCGCGGCAGGGAGACAGGCACACGCTTCCAGCCATCGTGGGGCGCGAACTCGTGCATGGTCGCCACGAGGCAATTCGTCGAGCACGTGGCGTGCAGCGGCGTAGGCAAGGTGGAACGCGATTTGGGCTGGCTTCTGGGCCGAATTAGACATTGGTCCGAAAACGAAGTTGGTAGCCCACATAAAGCTCTACAATTTTGATTTAAGGTTCATGGTCATTAGGGCAACATATTAAGAGATAATCAACTCCAAACTTGGCACTGTCACCGACTTAATGATGATTAAGCTCTGCTCGGTTTTCGCTAGTTTTGGGAGGCCAAACTTGATCAAATGAATTCCAACTTTTTACATGGTCTTCTCCTATGAGTTAGCTTCAACTCTTATTTTTGGACCAACTCAAGTCGCATAACAAAAACTCGAGAACGCGCAATGCCAATCTTCATCGCTATAGAGATCACAGACTTAGAATAATTTGAAGTACTGAAAACAGCAGCAGATTCAATATTTTAGCCTCGGTTTGACTTGCTTCCAAGCTGATTCATGGTATGGTCCAAAAAAAATTTGTTGTACTCAAAACAAGCAACAACTTTTATTAAAGGATCTTCTACTGGTTTTGCCTGGTTAGGAAGATACAATGCTCCAAAGTAGGGTACCCGAGCTAAAACGTCAGTTAGGACAGCCAAAATCTTAGGCTCCAAAACAGCATTGCATTGAATCTTGTAAGCTCTATATGACTAGGTTAGAGACCAAACTAGCTCTTGACCATTAAACGAAGTTTATTCTACATAACATGATCCACAACTTTTATTAAAGGACAAACTCCAAAACATGCACATAACCTATAGTTCTACTTTGACCAATGTAGGATCACGATAAAGCTTAAATTATCCTTTTTGATCCATTGGAGCATTTTCTTGGCATTTGCTCAACACGAACCTTTCATGACTTTTGTTGTAGAGTTCATCTAGAGTCATTTGGGCAAGGTTGCAAGGTTTGGTTGATGACCTATATTTCCATTCACTTAATAGTGCAATTCAAGCACTTAGTAAAGCCATTCCAACAAGGATATAACTTATCATTTCACGTGACTTTTTGATTCCAAATTTCATGAATCTTTTCCAGTGACCAATATAGATGGGTATTGATGTGAGACACATGAAGATATTACAATAACACCACCCAAGCATATATCTTGAAAAGGGCCTATATGTAAAGCAAGGGTGCAATATCCAAGTTTAGGTTGGGGCTCATTTCCATAGGTTTGACCTTGGCATCTTCATCACCACTTAATCTGTCATGTTTGAGCTCAAACCCACTGCTTAACGAGTGACAAACACCTGGGGTGTTACACAAGGCCCCGATGTGCTGCCCAAGATCAGCACCCTGATCCGAACAGCGTGGAGCAACCTGATAGCACACCAGCTTAATCGGAGTGAAGCGAAGATGTAGCAAAACCCGACCACCAAGGGAGTCCCCAGCTCAGCAGGCGACTCTTGCACAGATAAGACGAATGCTGAGGAGTCCCCAGCTCAGCTGGCGAGCACCCAGCGTAGCTGACGATGAAGTCCAAGCGACGAATAGCTGGAATGACTGGTCGGCGAGCACCGAGCAGTCCAACCAATTGGTCGGCGGCAGAGTGAACACCGAGCAGGAGTGAACGCCGAACGCACCGACCAATTGGTTGATGGTGAAGTCTGTCTGCTAGGTGGTGCGACAACCCAGACGATGATCTTCTTATCCTTCCCGAGTAATTTAGTCCCCGAGCGTAAGCTCGGCAACCAAACCTTGCTCCTGAAAAATAAACATGGAGAATAGGTAGTACATGATGCACAGATAAAGTATAAGAGCTCATGTTCTTTTTGTAGTGTTTATACTTAGTATAAACATGCTCCGACTAGTTGGTATAAACACTCAGTGTTTATTTGGTTATGCATTATACTCAGTATAATTCGTTACGCGAAAAACTCAGTTTTTAGTCATTAGGTCGTTTAGATCAGCGCGAGTAATTAGTCTGTCCTAGAGATTCGTTAGCTCTGGTCTGACCAGCGACCCCAGAGCGTGAGGCACGGAGCCCAGGCACGCGTGAGAGTACTGGCCTCGCCAGAGAGCTACTGCCGACCACCCGAAACGTAGAGAGCGGATCTCATGCACGTGTGGGGAGAAGTCGGAGATAGCGCCGGCTCTGAGAAACTCAAGTAGGAGACATAACCGGTCGGCTAACCGTTGTAAAATATATACATCTTTAAAATTGTATTATGAAGAAAATTTGACGCTGAGCGCACCCTCGGGGTGGTCGGCGCAGATATATATATGGCGATCGAAGAAATATTTATTTAAGAAAATAACACTTAGCTTGTTGGTGGAGATGGGTCGTCGTCATCGTGGCCGAGTAGATGGACGTGGTTCGGACGGCTCGCTGATGGCTCGACGTGGCTCGCTTGATGGCTCAAACGGCTCGCTAGTAGCCTGACGTAGCTCGATGTCTTGCCTGTGCATCGTCTCCTCCGAGTCCGTGCAAATCCATCCTTCTGTGCCAAATTTGGCGTCGTCGTGATCGCCGACAGAAAGCGTCTTGCCTCCTGCCCTGCGAGATCCAAGTATGCTGCCAGTCCCGTCGCCGTGGAAAGTGTGCATGCATGCGCGTAAAGAATGGCTTGGTGAGAGCTGAGGGGTGATCAGTCGATGACAGATGACGGGATGTTGAGTTCTGTTGATGATCGACGAGCGTTGTTGAGGAGGTCCGGCGCCGGACGATGGCAAGTGTTGCTACCGGACGTCGGCTACGGGTCACCGCAGCCGTCATCATCGATCATAAAGAGAAGTAGATGTATCTTGTATACATATATACGGATATATATATATATATATATATATATATATATATATATATATATATATATATATATATATATATATAGGGAGAGGCTATTCAGTAGCCGGCTACAAAATAAGTTATTCTGTAGCCACCTCCATTTACTATAATTTTATATACTAATTTACCGTAATGTCAATACATATTTACGATAGTTGGGTTACTATAACACATAGGGATATTTACCATAACATTATATTAAACCACTTAGTAAGGAGTTACTATAATCTCGTAAATTAACATAGTAATTATCGTAACTCAAAGTGGCTACAGAATAAGTTATTCTGTAGCCAGCTACAGGATAGTAGTTCTATTCAAACATATATATATATATATATATATATATATATATATATATATATATATATATATAGAACAACTACTCTATAGCTGGCTACAAAATAACCTATTCTGTAGCCACCTTGAGTTACTAAAATTACTATGTTAATTTATGAGATTATAGTAACTCCTTACTAAGTGGTTTACTATAACGTTATGGTAAATATCCCTATGTGTTATAGTAACCCAACTATAGTAAATATATATTGACATTATCGTAAATTAGTATATAAAATTATGGTAAATGGAGGTGGCTACAGAATAACTTATTCTGTAGCTGGCTACTGAATAGCCTCTCCCTATATATATATATATATATATATATATATATATATAGGGAGAGGCTATTCAGTAGCCAGCTACAGAATAAGTTATTCTGTAGCCACCTCCATTTACCATAATTTTATATACTAATTTACGATAATGTCAATATATATTTACTATAGTTGGGTTACTATAATACACGGGGATATTTACCATAACGTTGTAGTAAACCACTTAGTAAGGAGTTACTATAATCTCATAAATTAACATAGTAATTATCGTAACTCAAAGTGGCTACAGAATAAGTTATTTTGTAGCCAGCTATAGGATAGTAGTTCTATATATATATATATATATATATATATATATATATATATATATATATATATATATATATATATATATATATATTATAGCATCTCCAAGAGTTTGTCAAATTTTACTTGGCAAATCTTGTGATTTGCCAACTCCTAAAATTATATGCCAAGTAAAAAAACAATCCATCTCCAAGAGTTTGGCATTTTTTACTTGGTAAAATAAAAAGACCCGTTAGCAAAACGAAGAGGCCCGCTAAGCGAACGAAGAGCTCCGCTAAGCGAACGAAGAGGCCCGCTAAGAAACGAAGAGCCCCGGATGCCAAGCCGTATACGCGCGCATATATTTGCCCGCGCGGAGGGAAGATTTGACAAGTTGCTATTGATGCCAAGTTGTTTTGCCAAACTATTAAAGGCTATTTTTTCTTGTTTTGCCAAAATTATATAAATACCAAATTGAGATAGCAAACTCTTGAAAATGCTCTTACAATATCTAATCAGAATACGAAATAGGCCTTAGCTTTTGAACGATCGAGTGGTCCGGCGTAGAGTATTTGTCGCTACTTGAGGGTTGCGTGGCAATTCCTGCGCAGATGCAGCTCGATGCTTTCACCGAGGCCTCGGAAGCCGGCATCACCTGCCGTGCAGATCGGGGCCGATCTGGATGAGGCATCGGCTTCAAGATGAAAATCGTCCAAACACATCCATGAACGGAGCGCCGTGCGTGGCTGTGCCGATCTGGTCGGTGTGTTGTTGCAGGGCACGTAGACACGCCGTCGAACGTCGAGGGAAAGGCGCCACTTGACTCAGCATCTCGTCACGAGCTGTCGCAGATTGCCCAGCGACGTAGAGTATCCTGTCGTAGGCCACCGCGAGTTGCTGCCGACGCCGTTGATGAAAAATCCCATCCGGCTCGCCATGGAATCAAGCGCACGACCTTTATCTGGTGCGCCGCTGTCGACGAAATATGATCGGCAGTCTACCGAGGGTATACCCACGATGGTAGCTTGATCGGTAGTGGTGCGCGTAATCGGTAGTGGTGCGCGTAATCAGGAACCGGATGGTAACAGAGACACAAGACACAATATGGTCGACAGTCTACCGAGGGGTATACCCACGATGGTAGATTGATCGGTAGTGGTGCACGTAATCAGGAACCGGATGGTAACAGAGACACAAGACACAAGATTTATACAGGTTCAGGCCGTCAGCGTGACGTAAAACCCTACGTCATGTGCTCTGTTATTTTGTATTGATTGGGTATGAGATCTGGTCCTATGTCTAGGTGATCCCTGCCTCTCCTTATATACTCTGGAGGGGCAGGGTTACATGGAAAATATCCGATGTGGTACAATATCTAATACATTATAGTGGCGCACGCCGAGCTGAGTCGTGCGCCATACGCCTCGATTTTGTGGGCTGGGCCACCTCTGATGGTGCGGCCCATGTACAGCCCTATGGGTATATGGGGTTATACCCCCACAATTCTCCTAGTATATCTGTGTTTATCTAGGGTTTTGGTTTATTAATTAATCTGTTCATGCTCTACAACTCAACGTGAACTGTATAGAGACACACTCCTGCACTGAAGCAATCGTCTCTCCAAAAAAAAACAATGGAAATCTCATTTTTGGTTTATCAATTAGTCTCAAATTTGACTGATTATATAAAACACTAATAACAGAATATATTACTGTATAAACCTTTTTTAGCAACCAGAATGGGCAAGGAGACTCTACTGGTTATTTATATACTAGCACCGGGGGCACGCTACGTTGCGCCGGCTTAAAGAGGTGTTAAAAAAAAGGTGACAAAAAAAAAGAAGCGAACAGTGTACGTGAGACCCACACGAACAGTGACTGGGGCCCACATAAACAGTGAAGGGGCCCGAGTGGTTGGGAGAACAGGGATTTATTCCTCGTTAAAGAGATAGATCTATCTATCAATCTATATCTATTTATCTATTATACAGACCTAATTAAAGATGCTGCTACAAATGTTGATACTCTTCTTTGACGTCGAAAAGACCCAATCATTTCTATGCCACTCTACACTGTTGATTTACCGTCGCTGGATGCTGCGCCAAGCACACCCCCCTGCAATTGCGTTGTCACATCGTGGCCACGCGGCATGACTCCAACCACGGCTGCTACAAATAATAGTACTTACGGACGTGCCACTCCACACAAGTTGATATTTTATTTGGTTGAGCATGGGTAGCAGGACAGTGAACTCTAGTACGGACATGCCTCCACACAGTAAAATGTGAGAGGAAGTTCTGCAGCCGCAGCCAGCACAGCCAAGCAGGCTAGCCTCCCGTATGAGCATCTTATATTGAAAAAATAAACTTAGACGTACAAATATTTGAGACGGAGACAGTACTATAGTTTGGGAGGGGACATGTCCCCTTTCTACACTCAACACGTAAACTTAAGTAAATATGATTATTAAACTTCCATATGTAAAATGGCTTTTATAAGCTAGTCCATGGATTGAAGTTTTTATAGACTGATCTATTGAACTAGCAATCTTGGTACGATTGCATCTAAAAAAATTATTTCCACAGTGCTGATAGCAAGAGCGACTCACCGGTGCGTAGTAGAGATAGGCGCCGCGGTGCGCCCCTCCTATCTTGTTTTACTCTTTTTCACTACTATGGTCCTTTTCCCTTCACAACCACCCCACCCCACCCCACCCGACCCACCATACTTACCATATGTTTTTTCGTTGACGTCTATTTATACTTTATACATAGTATTTTGATTCAATATACTTTCACTGTTTCTAAAACAATATTTAAGATAAGCTAATTATATTATTTTTGAACTAATTATCTTGTCATATATATTTTTTGAGGGGTTATATATTTTAATGCAGATGAAGTATTCATACACATATACTCCATCCGTCCCAAAATAAGTGTTGTTCTTGCTTCTAGAGGAGTCAAACGTTTTTAATTTTGTCCAAATATATAAAAAATATTAATAATTATAGTACATAATTAGTATCATTAGATAGATCCTTGCATCTATTTTCATAATGAACTTAATTGGAGATACAAATGTTGCTATTTTTTTAAATCCAGTCGAATTTTAAAATTTGACCGGCACAGAAACCATAGCGACACTTATTTTGGGACAGAGGAAGTATTTTAGAACATCACACGAGTACCATCCATAAGCTCATTGTACACTCTTTGTTCCAAAATAAGTACACATCGCGTAATTCGAGAAGCCAAACAAATGTCTAAGTTTAACTAGATTTATATAAAATAATATTAACGTTTATACCTCTAAATAGGATTAGCATACAAATATATGATATGACTAATCTAATGATAATTATTTGATAATATAAATCATAGTATTTTTATGTAGATTTGGTCAAACTTAAGTTTGTTTGACTCCTAGAAGTATGAGATATGCATTTATATATTTTTGTATTGTGGGTGTACTCCCTCCTTCACAAAATAAGTGTCGTTCTTGCTTCCGAGGAGTCAAACGTTTTAAATTTTGACCAAATATATAAGAAAATATTAATAACTACAGTACATAATTAGTATCATTAGATAGATCATTGAATCTATTTTCATAATAAACTTAATTGGAGATACAAATGGTGCTAATATTTTCTATAAATCCAGTCAAACTTAAAAAGTTTGACTAGTACGAAAACCATAGCGACACTTATTTGTGACAAAGGGAGTATTTTAGAACATCACATTAGTACCATCCATGTGCTCGTTGTAGTGCCTATGTTCCAAAATAAGTATACATCGCGAACTTCGAGAAGTCAAACAAATCTCATTAACATTTGTACCTCTAAATAGCATTAGTATAAAAATATATGATATGATTAATCTAATGATAATCATTTGATATTTTAGATCTTAGTATTTTTATGTAGATTTGGCCAAACTTAAGTTTGTTTGACACTAAAAGTACGAGATATTCATTTATTTTGATACTATGGGTGTAGTCCCTCCATCCCAAAATAAATGTCGTTCTCTTTGCTTTCCGAGGAGTCAAAACATTTTAAATTTGACCAAATATATAAGAAAATATTAGTAATTATAGCACATAATTAGTATCATTAGATAGATCATTGAATCTAATAAACATAATTGGAGATACAAATGATGCTAATATTTTTTATAAATCTAGTTAAACTTTAAAAAGTTTGATCGGCACGAAAACCATAGAGACAGTTATTTGTGACAAAGGGAGTATTTTAGAACATCACATTAGTACCATCCATGTGCTCGTTGTAGTATCTGTGTTCCAAAATAAGTACACATCGCTAACTTCGAGAAGTCAAACAAATCTCATTAACATCTGTACCTCTAAATAGCATTAGTATGAAAAGATATGATATGATTAATCTAATGATAATCATTTGATATTTTAGATGTTAGTATTTTTATGTAGATTTGGTCCAACTTAAGTTTGTTTGACTCTAAAAGTACAAGATATGCATTTATTTTGGTACTATGGGTGTACTCCCTCTATCTCAAAATAAATGTCGTTCTCGTTTTCCGAGGAGTCAAAGATTTTAAATTTTGACCAATATATATAAGAAATATTAGTAGTTATATCACATAATTAGTATCATTAGATAGATCATTGAATCTATTTTCATAATAAACATAATTGGAGATACAAATGATGCTAATATTTTTTATAAATTCAGTTGAACTTTAAAAAGTTTGACCGGCACGAAAACTATAGAGACAGTTATTTGTGACAAAGGGAGTATTTTAGAACATCACATTAGTACCATCCATGAGCTCGTTGTACTCCTTGTGTTCCAAAGTAAGTACACATCGCTAACTTCAAGAAGTCAAACCAATCTGAAGTTAGCAAAGCTACCAATGGAATTTTTCAAGTCTACCTGCGGTACTTATTTCTTATATGCTGATAGATTTACCTTTTAGCTTTGTGTTGAAGACCTTAGCTTTGTGTTGAAGACCTTGTAGTAATTCGTATGTGTACACTCTATACGAATTTCACGGTTCTCCTTAAGCATCTAGTCTACTTTGGTCCTTTTTTGTGTCATTGGAGCTTTCGCTTTGATCACAGCGTAGGTAAGCTACTTGTTTGTTTTGAAAGCACAGTTACTTTATATAAGTTTTTAATTCATGATCAATTCGAATTAAACATTTATCATTATGTTAGTTTATGTCTAAAGTTTATATCTGATGAGAGGTGAAACTGTTATTTTAGTTAGCATTTATACTTGAAAATTTTCCTTTCTATATCCACTTTTTCATACTTGGAAATTATTGGTTCGTACTTGTGGTATAGTTATTTCTTTATTCTTCTGTAATTTTATTTCAAGGAAACAGTATTATGTTTAATTGCATCTTCAATATAGCATTTAGATTACTAGTAAAAGATTATAGAAAATATATTAGAATGGAAATCCAAATTATTTTAATTTTTTACCAGCAAGTGTATGCTGGTACTTGTGCTCAGTACTTGTGCTAAGTGAGTACTTGAGTGGTCACGCTTGTACTTACACAGACTACTATTTAAGCTGTAGCTTTTTTTTTGTTCTCGCTTGTGCTACCAGATGGTTACTTTGCTCATGTCATCTTCACTGCAACACCACGTGATATTTTTGTATTTTGGTCCTTTTTTAAAACATTTTTTAGAAAAAGACCCCTGCCAAAACGTTTTCTGAAAATAGACCGTTTTTAGACGTCTTAGGACATGACGCCGAGGTATGAGGGTCGGCGTCGACTGACACGACGCCGAGGTCTTGCCACGTCACGGACGACCCCGGTCGACGGCGACACGGTGGCGCATGGGGCCCACTACGTCGGCGTCGTGTCAGCCAACGCCAGAGGCCGAACCTCGGCGTGTAGTCTCACCACACCGAGCTACCTGTTCAATGAGATTCAAAACTCAATTCTACCCCAAAAACGTGACTGAACATAAATTTTTGTCCTTTCGTATCTCCTGATCTGTTTAGTTCTGGCACAAAATGTAGTAACAAAAGTTGTAGATCTATATGAGTACTACAACTTTTCTTTAAGGTTCAAAGTCTTATTCGGTCTGGTTGGAGAGATACAAGGCTCCAAAGTGGGGTACATGAAAACTGAAATCCTGAATTCAGTCATCCAGACTTAGCCAAATTTTGAGCTCCCCAAAACAGTCATGGATTCCAACTTTAGGGCTCGTTTTGACTTTCTTACAAGCTTATCTAGCTCTTGGTCCAAAAACAAAGTTTGTTGTACTCCACTCAAACTTGAACTTTTATTTAAGGTGCAACTCCATAAAAGCATTGTAAGCAATTGGTCAACACCGGTCAAAATAGCATCACGGTAAAGCTCAATTTAGAGTTTTTGACCGATTGAGGCATTTTCTTGACCTTTGCTCAACATGAATCCTTCGTGACTTTTGTTGTAGAGTTCATCTAGAGTCATTTGAGCAAGGTTGCAAGGTTTGGTTGATGACACATGTTCTCATTCACTTAATAAGACTAACAAACATAAATATAGCATGTCTACTCTTATTAGTATAACTCGTGTTAGTAGAAGAGAAATTGTTGAGAAAGATTTTTCATTTGAATCATGCAAATAGGATTTCAACCTATACCAAAGGTTTAGTTTAATACTTTATTCTTTCTTTTTTATGATTTATAGGCTCGGCGTCAAGTCTGACGACGCCGAGATAGAAGACCATGGCGTTGATTCGGCCCACGCCAACCCCATGGCGTTGATTCGGCCCACGCCAACCCTAGTGTTTGGATTCCCACAACCCCGCCAGGTTTGGGCCGAACCTCGACGCTGAGTCGACCCACGCCGAGATTAACGACTCAGCGTCAATTTACGGAACGCCGAGCTTGGGCACCTCGTTGCTTCGAGGCAAAGGATTCCAGTATGTACCATGGGTCGGCGTTAATTGACTAAACGCCGAGGTGCCCACACTCGGCGTGTGTTCAATTGACGCTGATAGCCTGGATTCACCAAAACAATGAACTGAGCGTATAATACACAGAATACATGAGCATACAGAATTTCACATAACAAATGACCACATCGACATACACATTCATTCAACATCTATACATACATAAGGTCCAACACATTCAACATCCATACGTAGTCCATACATATGCTTCATCAATCATCCAACATAGTCCAAACATAGTACAAGGTCTATACATAGTGCATTACATAAGGTCCAATGCATACATAGTCCATGCACAAAAGAAGCATATGAAGTCTTTGGATCTTTTAGCTCGCTCCTTGTCTAATGCTCCATCATTTTCTCCTTGTCTCTCTTTTTTTCTACAGTAGTGCATTTTCACAACTTTTAGCGGATATTGAGCTAAGTTAGAAACAATTAATGAAAACTTCACTGTGAAAAGTTTCATGAAGTTTGAAATCAAAAAGTCACCTGAAATGATAAGTTATATCCTTGTTGGAATGGTCTTATTAAGTGAATGAGAACATGTGTCATCAACCAAACCTTGCAACCTTGCCCAAATGACTCTAGATGAACTCTACAACAAAAGTCACGAAGGATTCATATTGAGCAAAGGTCAAGAAAATGCCTCAATCGGTCAAAAACTCTAAATTGAGCTTTATCGTGATGCTATTTTGACCGGTGTTGACCAATTGCTTACAATGCTTTTATGGAGTTGCACCTTAAATAAAATTTGAAGTTTGAGTGGAGTACAACAAACTTTGTTTTTGGACCAAGAGCTAGATAAACTTGTAAGAAAGTCAAAACGAGCCCTAAAGTTGGAATCCATGACTGTTTTGGGGAGCTCAAAATTTGGCTAAGTCTGGATGACTGAATTCAGGATTTCAGTTTTCATGTACCCCACTTTGGAGCCTTGTATCTCTCCAACCAGACCGAATAAGACTTTGAACCTTAAAGAAAAGTTGTAGTACTCATATAGATCTACAACTTTTGTTACTACATTTTGTGCCAGAACTAAACAGATCAGGAGATACGAAAGGACAAAGATTTATGTTCAGTCGCGTTTTTGGGGTAGAATTGAGTTTTGAATCTCATTGAACAGGTAGCTCGGCGTGGTGAGAGACTACACGCCGAGGTTCGGCCTCTAGCGTTGGCTGACACGACGCCGACGTAGTGGGCCCCATGCGCCACCGTGTCGCCGTCGACCGGGGTCGTCCGTGACGTGGCAAGACCTCGGCGTCGTGTCAGTTGACGCCGACCCTCGTACCTCGGCGTCATGTCATAAGACGCCTAAAAACGGTCTATTTTCAGAAAACGTTTTGGCAGTGGTCTTTTTCTAAAAAAATGTTTTAAAAAAGGACCAAAATACAAAAATATCACGCAACACCACAGGCTGAGACTGAGGCGGGCAAAGGCGCAAATGGTGACGCCAGCTATTGATTGACAACTAAAGTGTCGATGAAGGATGTTACAAGTCGAGAATTATTTTATACCCAAATTCTGAGATAAAACACCTGAAGTCTCATATGAACCCAGTGGCTACACTTCCACTATTCAGGACTTGTAAAGTAAATTCATGGGCACTTCTTTCGAAAATTGAACACAGGAAATTTCATGTGAACCCAGTGGCTGCACTTTCACTCTACAAAACTTGTAGAATAAATTCATGGCCACTTCTTTTTGTTCATTCGTGCGATCGTTTTGGCAAAAGAAAATGTATATTATCAAGGGAAAATTAAAGAAGTAATAAAATGACCAGCAAAAAAATCTTGGCTGTAACTTTTTTGTCAGCCTAATCCACAAATTTACTACTATTCTGGGTACATGTATACAATTATGGGTACATGTTTAAATTTTTTACCCAGAAGAACCTCAGTATGTGTCGATCTTGCCTGGTTTAGACTACCTAGCATGACAATAAGAGCAACAAGGCAGCTCAACATATCCAGCAACATTCCCTTGGAGCTCATAAAAATGGTTTTTGTTCAGAAGCGCTCAATCACTTATAAAAGATTGGTTTCTCCAAGAGTCCGGTCACACTTGTGATAGCAAGAACATAGATGAATATACCAAAGAATAAATGCCATAGAAGTAGAAATGCACGGACACTTATGTAGAAATGCACGGCCACCTCTTGATCCTCCCGGGTACCAAAAGGTCAAAAATCTAGAAGTCCACAGATTTCGAGTGAACTTCTCTTCAGTTCTTGATCCACTAGGGTACCAAAAGGCCCAAAATTTAGCAGTCCACAGATTTGGAGCAAACTTCTCTTCGCTTCTTGATCCTCCAAGGTACCAAAAAGTCCAAAATCCAGCAGCCCACTGCAAAAATTCAAACGAACAAGAAGAAGAAAATTTGTAGTGAACTTCTCTTCATCGAAATATGAAAATTATATGTGAAGACCTGAACAGAAGTGTTCGTAATTTCATATCTCATACAGTCGTAGTCTACCTGCAGCCTGAAGAAGATGAAACAAGGCCCAACCATACAATGAATAAAAAAGATACCATTACGAAAAATAACTTCAATCCAAAAACAATTTAAGTCTTAGGTACATTAGTGCAACAATACACTAAAAAGTTCAAAAACATATCTACAATATTTTCTTCCAAATTAGCAACTAACATATCCTCGTGCATTCTGTGAAGCTTTGTTTCAAATATTAGTACTTTTTATTTGTGGATCCATTAAGTTACTAACACTGCCCAAATAGGCTTGAATACATTTATTTGAGATATGGAACACAATGCTACTGAGGCACTGACAGTGAGATAACACATTCTTTGCCACCTCATTTTTCAACAATTTAATCCAAAGACCTAAAAATGGAAAAATCTAAGCCTCAGAAAGCATAAAGCCAGAATATTTTCACATGATATTGTGCCATAAAGTAAACTAATCAATGGAAAAATTAAAGTTGCAGGACCAAGTATTCCATGAAATATTTTTAAAACACTAACCTGGACATGTATCATCTTCCCAAGAAGAGTATTCGCCTGCTATTTGATGCTCAAATGACTGGTTCTCTGGAACGGCATCAGATTCATCGCCGGAGTAGTCCTCGCCAAAACTGGTGAACATACATATACACTGCTCATAAAATTACTGCTGAATATATATTATTAACACAATCGAGTTTCATTAATAAGTAGTGCATAATTTGCATGTTGGTAAACCATTGGCCGGGTAGGTTTTACTATCCCTTTTGAATAAAGCATCTCAAAATGCCTTCATTTTAAAAAAAAATGCATGGCTGGCAGCTCTCTGCCTTGTCTGTTATAATCTAGTTCAATTCAAATTCACAAGGCCAGTTTGTCTATTAGCTTGCCTAGCAAGTTGTCTCCACATTGGAACTGATGTACAGCAGATTGGTGCAAGCCTTCTCTATCGACAGTCATGGTTGTGGATTGGACAATATCTAACTGAATTATAGACAATATGAAACTCAATTTTAATTAGAGCTCTGTCTCTCAAACACCAGGAAAACATTGTTTCTTGCTTTGGGACAAGTTTTGTATAGTTGGTACTAAGATTTAGTTATGTCTCACTTTAACGGATCTTCCCAGAAAATTAGTGGAACTTTAGTGCTGCTAACAATGAGACCCATATAGTTCTATGACTATGATCAGCTAAAACATTTTTTTACCACATCAATTTGGAAAATAAAATCTGCATTAATGAATCGGAGGATTACACTAAAATGGCTCTAGTTTAGGCAACATCAAGTCCATTAATGAATCGCAGGCAGAAGAATTGAAAAGGACAATATTTTTTTAGAAAACTAACCTTTCACGCTGGTCATCCTCGCTTGAAGAATAACCACTTGCTATTTGTTGCTCGAAGTGCGGCATTGGCAGCTTTTCAGGATCAGTATCAGACTCATTAGCAGGTCGTACCTTTTTATATCTTCTGCAACAGTTTGTTTAAGCATGAAAATTAGTTAATAACTTAATCTGTAACACTACTAGCATTAAGCAGTGAAAAAATGAAAAAAAAAAACATCACCTACTACAATCCATGGAAATTGACTGGTCAACATTAGAATTGGTAGATGGGGTATAAACCATGTAGAAAATTCAAAAAAACTAGTGGTACAAACCAGCAGATTCAGGTCAGGCGCCAGGAGATTCAAAAATGACAAGTTCAACATGATAGCATTGACACCAACAGACAGAAATCAGCTGTAGCAAGTTTTTTTTTTTTGAAAGAAAAGCTGTGGCAAGCTATGACGACCAAGGAAGCAAGATCCTAAACCTGATTTGTATCACAGATATCAGTATTAATAGATATCGAATTTTGAACAAACCTGTACCTGTGGGCAGATCTGGGCGAGCAGCAGAGTAGGGAAAAGGATTCAGGCCAGGAGATTAAAAATCAGCAGATTCAGGCTAGGCGCTGGTGCGGCCGGAGCGAATGTCGGCGGTGCGGCGCCTTGGCTCCATGGCGCTTGCCTGTCCATGCGCCGTGCGGCGGAGGAGCGACTCCTCTAGGTCACAGTTGGAGACGCCGTCGTGTGTTGATGCTGCGGCGCAGTGAGGTAGAGGGATGAATGCGGCTTGGCTGCGAGTTGGAGGTGGCTGCTACGGCGTGCCGACGAGCTAGAGGAGGCGGCGGCGAACCGGCGACGGAGGCCCTGTCGCCAGTCGCTGGATGGGGACCGAAGGCAGAGGAAACAAAAAGGAAATAATAAAAAAAGCAAATGGGAGCCCGGCAGGCCATATCGCTGAGCCCCCCACGTTTGCGTGGACCCACAGTATATACGTATACCCACCTGTATTCACATTTTATTGACCTGTATTGCAGTTGGAGGAAAAGTAGCTCATATCTCGAGGTAGCTGATCCAACGGATGCATGCATGGGAGCACATGCCCTGCGGGGCAGAATTAACTTTCTCAGGTGGAGCTCGCGAGGCATGCATTGATGCATGGCAGAGCACAGAGCCATGGATAGGGCGCATGGCGTGCGAGCTTGTAGGTCCCAAGGCTTTTAGTAATCAAATTATATTGTTGAAAAATCTATAATATGTTTTTCCTTAACCAAATTTATTGGAAAGTATATTGTAAAGAAAACGATTATTGAAAATAACCACCACCTACCGGTTTCTTCTGAACTAATAATTACTATATTTATTAGAAATAAATTTTTTTTGTTTGATGCAGGCCGTTAGATCGCTGCGTACGTTGTTTTTTTTTTTCAATTGACGTGAAAATTTTTGGACTGTATAAGAGGGGATGTGCAGGCTTCTCTTAACACTTCCCATTAAGATAGTAGAAAGATCCGTTTATTGACAATGGTATGCTTACACATATAGGTAGCGACCATATTTCGTTTTTCTTCTACAGTTGAAAGGACAAGTTGGTGATCAGTACCTATATACTCGACTCCAGTTGTACTGACTGTTAGCGACCATGATCACCACGTTCCATGGCTCTCCTTATTGTAGCTAGCTAGGCAGTTACACTACCGTGATGTACATGTATATAGGCGTAAGCCTCTGAGCAATACAACTTGAGTTATCCGATTTCTCTCTGCCTATCGCTTACATGGTATCAGGCGATCTACGATCCTAAACTTCCGCTGCTCATCCTCCTTCCCTCCCCGGCGCTCCACCTCCTTCATCCCCCGGCGCCGCCATGAGCTCCTCGTCCTCCTCCTCTCTGGCCTCCAACGACAACTCCGACGCCGAGTCTCAGCTCCCTCACACGCTCCGCGTCCAGACCGAACCGGCCGCTCCGTCGGTTGTCCATGGGATCAACATCCTCAACCGCGTGCCGGTCGTCCTCGACTTCAACGAGTCGAACTACGTCGCCTGGGCTCGATCCTTCTCCACCATTTTCGGCCAGTATGGCCTCCGCGATCACATCGACGGGTCCCGGGCGAAGGGCGACAACGACTGGGTCCACAACGATTGCGCAATCGTTTCCCGGTTCTACAACCGGATCTCGCCCGAGCTCCTCTCCATGGTGTCGGAGGACACCGACACCGCGTACTCCCTCTGGCGCGCCGTCCGCAATCTCTTCCGCGACAACAAGGGCACGTGAGCCGTCTACCTCGGCGCCGAATTCCGCAACTTCTACCAAGGTGACCTGTCTGTTCTTGACTACTGCTCTCGCATGAAGGTCATGGCGGATCAGCTTGCCGGCCTCGGCGCTCCGGTCAACGGCAAGGATCTCATCTACAACATCGTCCACGGCCTCAACCCTCGTCTTCATCACGCCATCCCGCACATCACCCTCCGCCGCCGCCTGCCGTCGTTCCTCAAGACCCGATCCATGCTGCAGCTTGAAGAACAGCGCATCGCCGAGTCCGAGAAGATGCAAACCACGGCGGCATTGGTTGCCTAGTTGACACACGCGGGCACATCTGCTGCAACTCCCACGGCGACCGCGCCCGCCATTCTCCAGGCCGCGGCCGTGTTCATCGCCCACGCCGCTCCGGCATGCTCGCTCATCCAGGTGCACCCGGACGCCCGCCGGCTCCACCGTCTGCACCGCCGACATCCAACACCGGCGGCCGATCCTCCACGAACGCCCACGGCGCGAAGAAGAAAAAGAAGAAAGGCGCTCCCTCTGCACCAGCTCCACCGCCGGGCTTCTGGTCCTCGACGAATCCGTGGACGGGGATGGTTCACGCGTGGCCGTTCCAGGCACCACGCGCGCCCGCGCCCACGGCTGGCATGCTCGGTGCTCGTCCTTCTGCTCCAGCGCCCCAAGCCCACATCGCCGGCGCCTCATCTTCGATGGATCCCCAGCTCCTCGCCACCCTGAACAGCATGTCATTGAATCAGCCTCAGTCCGACGAGTGGTTCTTTGACACCGGCGCCTCCTCTCACATGTCTCAAGGCTTCGGTAACATCTCCTCTCTCTCTCTCCCAACTCTTCTTCCACACAGATCATTGTTGGCAATGGAACTCCCCTTCCCATTACCCACACTGGTTCCTCCTCTATACCCACCCTCTCACATTCTCTTTCCCTAAACAATGTTCTTGTATCTCCCTCTCTAATCAAGAATCTAGTTTCAGTTCGTGCACTCACGCGTGATAATCCTATCACTGTTGAATTTGACGCTTGTGGTTTCTCTATCAAGGACCGACATACCAGGGAGGTGATACTCCGCAGTGACAGCAAGGGGGACCTCTATCCACTGCAGCCGATGGCTTCCAACTCCACTCACTGCCTCACCGCCCAGTCTGCCGATCTATGGCACCAGCGACTTGGCCACCCCGGGACCGAGTCCTTCCGTCGTCGTCTTTAGTCTTATGACTTCTCTTGTAATAAAGATCTTACTGATACTTGCCATGCTTGTCGCGTTGGCAAACACGTTCGTCTTCCATTTTCTGCTTCACAACATAGAACAATTGCACCATTTGAATTGATTCATTGTGATGTCTGGACATCCCCGGTTGCAAGTTTCACTGGTCTTCAGTACTATCTCGTTCTTCTTGATGATTTTACCCATTTTGTCTGGACCTTTCCCTTGTGGCACAAGTCCGAGGTTGCCAAGCACATCATGGCGTTCCATGCGTTTGCCCGCACGCAATTTGGGAGCACAATTCGTGCCTTCCAAACTGACAACGGGCACGAGTTTGATAACTCTACACTTCGTCAGTTCTACAATGAGCATGGCATCTTACTTCGGCTTTCATGCCCCTACACATCCCAACAGAACGGGAAAGCGAAACGCGTTCTGCGCACCCTGAACGACGGCGTTCGCGCACTGCTCCTGCACGTCGCGCTCCCTCCAGCGTTCTGGGTCGAGGCCTTGCACACATCCACTTACCTACACAATCGCAAAACCGTGCAAGTCACGATCTCTATCCACCCCCTATTCTCTCTTATACAAAACCGATCCCGACCACACATCCCTACGCGTGTTCGGGTGTCTTTGTTACCCCAGCACGGCCGCCACCTGCCCAAACAAACTCTCCCCACGATCTATGGCTCGGGTGTTTATTGGTTACTCGCAGGATCATCGCGGCTATTGGTGCTACAACCTATCGACACGGAAGGTAATCACCTCACGTCACGTCTACTTCGGCGAAGGTGTCTTCCCGTTCCGATCGGGGCCATCCGCTACCTCACCGAACGGCTGCGCGTACAATCCGCGGAGACCGGATCTCAGCACCGCGGACGCGGACGTGCCGCCTCCTCCAACGACATCGGCACGCCTGGTCCCGCGCGCGAACAATGACTCGTCACGGACTCCGTCTTCCCCCTCAACGCCACGGTCTCCAACACCGGCAGCAGCAACTGGCACTTCTTTGCTGCGGACGACGCCCTTCTCCGTCACGACATCGCCATCCACGGCGCCCATCAACGGGCCGACTGCATCCACGTCCAGATCGCGGTCACCATCGCCTCCGTCAGCACTCGGCCCGTCCTCACCGCCCTCATCATCCACGACAGCGACGCCCCCGCGCCACACCCCATGCTGACCAGGGCTCACGTGGGGACCTTCAAGCCGAACCCACGCTACGCTGCCACGGCAACAACGATGACCATCTCCCCGATCCCTCGAACAGTCCACCAGGCACTCAAAGACCCCAACTGGACCAAGGCGATGCAGTCGGAGTTCGACGCCTTGATCGCCAACAACACCTGGGAACTCATCCCCCGTCCACCTGGAGCGCACGTGGTCAGCGGCAAATGGATCTTCCTTCACAAATTCAAGGAATACGGGAGCTTCGATCGATACAAGGCCCGTTGGGTGGTCCACGGCTTCACTCAACGCGCGGGCGTCAACTATGGCGAGACGTACTGTCCCATTGTCAAACCGGCAACCATGCAGACGGTACTCCATCTCGCCGCCCAGCATGACTGGCCGGTGCACCAACTCGACGTCAAGAACGCTTTCCTTCATGGCGTTCTCAACGAAGAAGTCTATGCACGACAGCCAGCCGGGTTCACCACCAACCCTGATCTGGTGTGCCGTCTCTCCAAAAGCCTCTACGGTCTCAAACAGGCGCCCAGGGCATGGTACATGCGCCTGGCTACCTTCCTCGGCTCCATGGGGTTCAAGCCCACGCGCTCCGACAGCTCGCTCTTTGTTCTTCGCCAAGGCAAGGAGTCCATCTACTTGCTCCTCTACGTCGACGACATCGTCCTCACGGGCTCCTCCACCGACATCCTCCGCCTAGTCATCCGCACCATCAACGCCGAGTTCAAACTCAAGGACATGGGGCCGGTGCACTTCTTCCTCGGCATTCAGGTGCAACGGCGCCCAGACGGCTTCCTGCTCCAACAACAGCAGTTCGCCATCGACCTGCTCGATCGCGCCGGGATGGCCGACTGCCGGCCCAGCGACACGCCGGTTGACACGTCCGGGAAGCTCTCCACCACCACTAGGACTCCCTTGTCCACCGCGGACGCTTCGGACTACCGGAGTCTCGTCGGCGCGCTCCAGTACTTGACCATGACGAGGCCAGACCTTCAATACGCCGTCCAGCAAGCGTGTCTACACATGCATGCTCCCACAATGGCGCATCAAGGTCTTGTCAAGCGGATTCTCCGATACATCCGCGGCACTACGGAGCTCGGACTTCATCTCCGACGATCTTCCCAGTCCGACCTCGTCGCATACTCGGACGCGGATTGGGCAGGGTGCCCCGACACTCGGCGTTCCACCTCCGGCTACTGTGTGTTCATGGGGGACTTGTTAATTTCGTGGTCCTCCAAACGGCAAACAACAGTTTCCCGCTCAAGCGCCAAAGCCGAATACCGAGGGGTTGCCAATGCTGTGGCCGAATGCACCTGGATCAGACAACTGCTCAGCGAGCTTGACTGTCCCCTGAACAAGGCAACAGTCGTGTTCTGCGACAATGTCTTCGCTTGCTACATGAGCTCCAATCCAGTGCATCACAAATGAATGAAGCACATAGAGCTTGATGTCCACTTCGTGCGGGAGAAAGTCGCTGTTGGCCAATGCAAGGTTCTACATGTACCCACGACGCAACAGTTCGCCGATGTGATGACTAAGGGTCTACCGACGGCGAGCTTCAAGGAGTTCCGAAACAGTCTGTGCGTCGCCGGCAACGACGCTCACACAGGGGGGTTGTTAGCGACCATGATCACCACGTTCCATGGCCCCCCTTGATTGTAGCTAGCTAGGCAGTTACACTACCGTGATGTACATGTATATACGCGTAAGTCTCTGAGCAATACAACTTGAGTTGTCTGATTTCTCTCTGCCTATCGCTTACACTGACGTGTGAAGTGATTATTACATTAGGCACCTGCTTGGTCCTCAGCTGCGCTCTTTGAGACTCTAAACGTGTTGCACCGCTACTTCATTTCCAGAGCCCACGGCTCGCACTGCCGGCGGCACCACCGCTCTCCCGCTGGCAGCAGTGAGGCTGCCGGCATCCCAACTAAGCCCGCTGCCAACTCCACTAGCGCCATTGCGTATCCTGATTGGTCAAATTTTACATTTTAGTCTCTTTTGAAAACTTATTTTATAAATAGACCCTTCATGAAACCTTTTCTGAAAATAGACCAAAAGTTCGGCGTACAGTCACTTTACGCCGAGATACGTGACTCGGCACTATACGATTTAACGCTAAACTTGCCACGTAAGCGCCAGCGTGTCAGTCCGGCCGAAGCTCGGCGTTCAATCACTTGACGCCGAGAGCAGCTACGTCGGCGTTCAATACATTAACGCCAAGCTTGCTGGTTCAGACTACAGTACAAGCTAATAGCCCAAGTGAATGTACTTGTCCATTCAATATTTTTTTGAAGATCCATAAAAAAAATAAATATAAATCCCCTTGACATGAGATCAATTCCATTAGAACCTTAATGTTACCCTCTACGGGGCAAAAATACATGGATGGATAAAATGTTTGCCAAGATTTCTAGAAATAATTTTGGGATGAAGCTTGTGCTTGTGCATGAATTATCAAGTACCCCATTCATTCCAAATTATAAGTCGTTTTGATATTTCTGGTACACAGAAGCTTGTGCAAAAATAAAAGGCCTATGTGTGATGGTTGCTAGAATGCGCTTGCCGGTACAAGTTCAAATAGCCTCAAGGCTCTCAGACTTTACTAGTCCAAGTACTAAAAGCATTTGCTTGTAGTATGCGTTAAACTTGCAGCACACATGAGGCTCAACTAATCCATCGTTTGGAATTATAGCTAGTAGCCATGCACCAAGTCTAACGTTTCACTTGAATGCCGGTTTTAATTGGGAGCACACTCATGCTTGTATAAAATAGTTGGACTTGGCAAGTCATTTTTTTGGTGGTGCAAAGTAGAAGCAAGTAAAATGAAAGAATACACACATGGAAGTCCTCATCATGAGGACAAGACAAGTACAAGGATGCGAGGAGAGAAATATATTTCCAAAATGCAGCAACTTCACAAGATTCATGTAACAATTTCATAGGAATCAGTTTAATTTCACAGGAAAAAACGTAGGAACCCTATCATACTTCTTATTCTTTCCCATATTCTTTCACCTCCAGATTGGCCGATCGATACGCGTGTGTATATTTCTGCGTGATCGTGCCTATTTTTCCAAGTGCAAAAAGATTGGGAGCTGAGACTGAGAGTTGTTGGAGAGCTGGGTTTTCAATCTTGCTAAAAAAATCAAGATTGGGAGTGGATTTTGGAAACTCTTGGAGATGCTCTTGAAACCCAAAAATACAAAGAAGGAGAACCAGCTAGCACAGTGCTAACCAAAACTCCAAAGAGAAGAAACCTACCGGTTACAACATATTAAGCCATGTTAAAATTACATCATGTAAATCATGTCTGATTCTCTAGAAAACCTTGACAAACATTTTATCCATTTTCGTATTTTTGTCCTGTAGAGGGTAACACTATGCTCATGTCAAAGGAATTTATATTTATTTTTTTATGGATCTTCAAAAGATATTGAACGAACAAGTACATTTACTTGGGCTATTAGCTTGTACTGTAGTCTGAACCAGCAACACCTTGGCGGCTTGGCGTTAATGTATTGAACGGCGACGTAGCTGCTCTCGGCGTCAAGTGATTGAACGCCTAGCCTCGGCCGGACCGACACGCCGGCGCTTACATGGCAAGTTTAGCGTTAAATCGTGGAGCGCTGAGCCACATATCTCGGCATAAAGTTATTGTACGCCGAACTTTGGTCTATCTTAAGAAAACGTTTCGTGGATGGTTTATTTATAAAATAAGTTTCCAAAAAGGACTAAAATATAAAATTTTTCCATGCTGATTGCACCCCAGTGCCGGCACCCTCACCGGCGACGATAATATCACCGGCGGGTGCCTACTGATCCCAGTGCTGAACAAGTCCATTGCAACAGCAACACTGTTGAGTGCACCACCAGCTCCGCCCAGCTGTCGCCAGGACGGGTTACCGGGGGAAGCAACAATAAGGACAAACATGAGGATTATTCCTGCACTCGTCATATTGTTGGTTGCTCTTTCCACTTGCTTGGGTAGCTCAGTGCTGACTCGTGCCATGGTTTCTCAGTGGCGTGATCTCAGTGTTGACTCGTGCCATGGTCTCTCACACGACTCATATGGCAACTTCGGAAAATTTAGCTTAGGATGTGTTTTCCTTAAAACATTATGTTTGAAGTTAAATCAGTCTCTGATAAAGGTATCGAGAAAAATTTCTTGAATATTTGATGCAGGCATTGAGAACTTAAACTCTTGACCCACCGGTCTTCGCTGATCGTAAAGAATGAGAAAGTTTTAGAGACGGTGCGTGGCGTGCAAGGAATCGAGGTCGAGGATGTTGGCGTGAGGTGACTATTAGGCGTGCAGTCGCATGGATGCATGCGCGGCATCACGTGGACACTCATGTGCTACCAGCGTAGGTACCGAGGCCCGCATATGTGGTTGTCTGCATGCAGCACGTCCGCATATGGCTATCTATTATTACCACGTCCGTATATGGCGCTCCTAGCTGCGACACCACACCATGTGTGGTTGTTGGTTCCCTTGTTACAAAGGAAAAAAGTTTTAATATCCATTATCACAAACTAAACAAGAAAACAGATGCCAAACTATTTTGGAGCTTTCAATCTCTCAATACATTAATCATTTCATCTGTTCAATTAAACAAAAGTTGGATCTTCAACTTTCGTTAAGACTGACAATGCCGTTGGCGTGCCCTGCCTCGACACACCAAGGCCCGTTCTATTCGGTATTCGGCTTAGAGCTTCATTCTTCTGGCCAGAAAGTTATACAATATTGTTCGATCCACGAAAACTTTCAGCATGTTTTGAACTCTTTAAAATATGATTTCACGTGAAAACTAATTTTGCACGTGCACATTCAGAAAAGAACTTTAGATTTCACTTGAGCATGTATGCTCCAAAATTATGTGACAAAATGCTACTGACCAGACCAAAAATTTAGATGATTTTTTCTGTATTTTTCGAAACCATTTTGGGACTAAACAGCCCAACCAAAACTCAAACATAGCATTCTAGGAAGCATTATAATTTCAAAACTACAAAACTATGATGTTAGATAAAAAAAATGGATCATGCTTGATTTTTAATATCTATTTGAAGAAATTACAAGATGTTTGAAGGTCCCTGGATCCTTTGTTTTGGATACATAAAAAAGTAGAGCTTATCCGGAAAAGTATGGACCGTAATTTGATTCCAAACTACAAAAGACATATATTGTACCGTTTCCAAATAAAATGTATCGACCTTAATTTTTAGAATCTATGTAAAAAGTTAAGGACTTTAGAGATCACACACGCCCTGCTTGCGCTGAGCCGCTACGACACGTACAAGCTCTGTGGTTATAGCTCGCCGACTCTGCCGCTCGAGAACCGCAGGTCGCCGGATCCACCACTCAAGGTCCACTGATTGCCGGACACACCGCGCGGTGAGGCGCGGAGGGGAGGCGGTGGTGGAACTGTGGAAGGCATGCGGTTAGAGAGGGATGGGTGCAGGGGAGTAGGCATTTTGAGAACCCTAAGTGATTCTTATATATGTGACCATCATATTGGGCCTGGTGGGCTCCAGGCCTTTTTTTTTGGGTGAGCATACCCCTTCTCCCTCACTCTCTCCCATTTCGCTCTCCATCCTCACCTGAATGCACCCAAGAGCTCCCTTCTCTCAATCTCTAGCGACGCTTGGAGTAGATGGACCCGGATGGGCGGTGTCTCCGGCGACGGCTTGCGGGGGCACAACCCCTCCAACGGCGGCGCGGGGCCCTGGATTTCTGTGATGGCGCGCAATGCGGCCTAGCAGGGGTGGCGCCACACCCAGTGAGGGCCACGAGGCGGCGCCTCTCCTCGGTGCAAGGAGATTCGGTGATGGCGCGAGGAGATCCGTTGATTGTGCGAGAAGATCCGGTGGCGGTGATGGCGTCCTCGACGTTCATGGCGAGTAGATCCACATCGCGCATCCAGATCTAGGCAGCGGCAGCGGTGTGCGTGGATCCGGCGAGCAACAATGGCTGGAGAAAATCCGGACAGCAGCAGCGGTACCATGTCGATGAGGGCGGGCATCGTTGATGGACTCACAGAGACCCATTGATGGGCTCCCCAATTTTTAAATTTATTAAAGGAGGTGGGCATATGCCCGCCTCCAAAGATCATTTTTGGCCATTTGTGAAAACTACAACTATAGTCATTAAGGGAGGCCGCTCCAACCGGCGGATCCCGGTGGCATAGGGCGAGCCGCTGCTCCAGTCTGTGGCGCGGCGGATCTTGGCTCGTGGCACTAGAGGGTAATGGTGGCGCGCGCGTGGTGTCTCCCAACGACGCAGGGGCGGGCTGCTCCAACCAGCAGATCCCCGCGGTGCAGGGGCGGGTCGCTCCTCCAGGCCGGGTCGCGGCGGATCAAGGCTCACGGCATCAGTGGGTAATTAATGGCGGCGTGCGCACGGCGTCTCTTGACAACACATGGGCGGGCTGCTCCTCTAGGCTGGCACCGACGTTTGGGCTGTGGTGGCGTGTCGATAGGCTCGGCGAGCCCCATCGACAGGCTTGTTTTTAGTTTTTATTTTTAACTTTGCTAGCAGAGGCGGACATTATGCCGCTTCTGTAAAATACCGATATACAGAGGTGTGGCTGCGGATGCGGACAACCTAGCCACATCCATTAACTATTTTTGACAGTATGTGTTAGCTCTTTCAGTAGTAGCGCTTGTTACAAAGGAAAAAGTTCATGTATCCATTATCAATCAAATAGTAAACACGAAAGCAGATGACAAACTAAACTTTGAAGCTTTCAATCTCTCAATACATTCCATAAAAATTTTGAGCATGTTTTGTGGTCTTCAAAATCTCATTTCACATGAAAAACAAATTTTGCACATGCGCATTGGAAAAAGAACTTTAGTTTCACTTGACCATGCATGCTGCAAAATTAGGTGACAAAATGCTAGTCACCGGACCAAAGATGTAGATTATCTTTTTTGGATTTTTTGAAACCATTTTGTGACTAAATAGCTTAACAAAATCTAAAACATAGCATTCCGGGAAGCATTATAATTTCAAAACTACAAAAGCTATGATGTCAGATCCAAACAAAATGGGCTGTGTTTGATTTTTAGCATCTATTTTGAAAAATTGTAAAGATTTTTGGAGGTTCCCAAATCATTTTGGATAGACAAGAAAATATAGCTTATTCGAAAACTCAGATATATACCATCCACAAAAAAAAAAGATTCCAAACTACAAAATCTATATATGATACAGGTTCCAAACAAACTGTATCGACCAATTTTTACTATCTACTAGATATGTGCCCGTGCGTTGCATGGGGTCCTGAATTTTGTCGACACCTACGGTGTTGATTTTGATCATTCTACAAAATAATAAAAAGCTAATAAATGATTTTGCATTGAGAACCTTAAACTATTTTGAATTTCATTGAGACCTCTTTTTTCTCTCTTTAGTTATTTATCAATGCGTCAGCTGGTTACATGGACCTACGCGTGGGGCAGTGGTCCGAGGACTTCGTATCGGATTTGGTATTCGTATTGGAACAAGACAGGACACAGACACGTGAGCTCCAAATAAAGGATGATTTGAATTGGATTTGGACACGTGAACAGGAATCAAGACTTGGTATTATACATGTCGCCCATATGCAAATTAAAATGAAATATATTCAGCACATGGCCATGTAATACGACATCTCCGAAGTATGCGACATATGTAGCTGGAGTACATACGACGCACGGACTTGGCCCACCTGCCAGGCTACTGCGATTCAAGGTTTTGATTTGAGATAAACTTGAAGTGCCTAATTAACTCAACGGCCGGATCATATCACATGTGCTAATCAAGAAGCAAGAAACCTTTTCATATATACACATACACCTATGTACATGGTCATGCATGACAGAGTATATGTGGAAAGAAATACGTACATACGGACGGACGGCGTGTTGCGGACAGAGACGGAGGCAGAAGACCGAACCAGACTCTAGGACGTGGTTGGAGCGTTAGGGGCGCGCACCAAAAAACTATTGGACGAAACCAGTCCATATTTTTTAAGTAGTAACAGAGTAACAGATACACATGCTGAGTATTACCTTTTTTAATTTGGTTTGTCCCTTCCATTAAGTAGAAAAAATTGTGACTATAAAAATAGAAGGAGAGAGTCATGAAAACAGATAATAATATAAAAATTATATAAATGTTGAATCTGAATTTTTTTGTTGGTGTTCGAACAATGTTTTTTTAATAGAGAAAGAGATGAGAATTACCTGAGAGCTGGCGTAGAATTACCTGAGAACTGGCGTGAGGCGACACTTTTATTTATAGCCGATCCGGATTTTTTCGAGACCGAGCTGGCGTCGTTACACTTGACCAATCCGGATTTTTTTTAGATCGATCTGGCTCCGTATTGCACCAGCTATTTGCAATCCGATCGACGTGTGGAGACAGCTCACAAGTCACACGTGGGTTAAACCGATCCGGATTTAGCCTGTGGGGTGGGCGCACAAACGAAAGGCTGTGGACGAAACCTCCTTTTGTTTTTTTAGATGGTATATATAATAGATGTAGAATACGGTTTTTAGGGATCTCTAGGTCATTCATTTTTGAGGAAGGGAAAAAATCAACACTAGGTCATTCACTTTTGACTGACCAGAAAAGATACGGAGGATGTGTTAGGAATGTGTGTTCGCAGAAATGCTAATATGTCCATTGAATCACACCAAGAGTATGTGGCGTGATCGCAGTGGTGACTCGTGCCATGGTTTCTCGCACGACTCATATGGCAATTTCTGAAAATTTAGTTGAGGAAGGTTGTGTTTCCCTTCCAATACTCCTCTAGAAAATTGCACACATCTCACGGCATCCTATCTCTGTTTATTAATCAATTTTGTAATTAATTCTAACCTGGGTCCCGAGTGGGCTCGGCATGTCCATGCCTAGCCCTGTGCCCAGCCCAGAAACCCAGGTGGAGTCCCCTCCCTAAGATTCTCGGCTTTGGCGTCAGTTTTTTACTCGCGAGGCCACCGCCGCTGCATCTGCTAGTCTCCCGGCCGTGTCACCATCGAATCCCTGCTTGCCTCCTTCGCCTCAGTCACCCTCGCGCTCTCGTCCCTCAGCTCCCCCATGACTACATTGCGCCGCCATTCCATTCGTCGACAGGAGTTCCACATCGGCTGCTGGCTGCCGCCGTTCCAATGAGGCTAGTGGTCTGCCGCCTGCTGCTGTCTATGCTGCTGGAGGGCTGCGAGGGCCACGGCCGCATGGTGGACGCCAGCTCGGGCAACCCAGACGAGCCAGCATCTTACTGTGCTGACGGCTGACGCCCGACCAAGATGTGGTAACGGCGGTCGCCAAAGAGACTCCACGACAGCGGCGTCACGTGGCAGGAGCTCTGATTTGCACGCCGGAGGACAGTGTCGTACTTAAAGATTTTAAATGTACTCGAATACTATTTATAGAGATTTAGTAATCTTCTATTTTGCGTCTATGTAATAACTTGTACTTAGACTGTTGAATTCTGTACGTACACTCTGTTGCAATATTCTGTTATTAGTAAGCTCGGTTCTTCTCAGACACATACAGCAGAGGACGAATTATTCCTAAGAATAGCAATGCACAGCTATGACCTATCACTGCAGATGGCCGACCCACTCAGACCCGGATTAGAACTAATTACAAAATTATTAATAAATAGAGATAAGTTGCTTTGAGATGTGTGCAATTTCCTAGAGAAGGAGTATTGGAGGAGTTCCCTAGCTTAAAATATTAGTATTTTCTGGGTTGCAAAAAAAATTCTGTCTCGTCAAAGATTTTGCGCCGTGACACAGAGATGTGGTAGCCGTTGGGCAACACACGGTTCTTGTACAACATTGTACTGTGTCCTATATATATTACTATTGTACTTGTTCAAAGTTAAACCAATGTTTGATGCAGGCATGCAGAACTTAAACTCCTGACCCCTGTCTTTGGTGATCGTAAAGAATGAGAAAATTGTAGAGACAGTGAATGACATCGAGGTCGAGGATGTTGGCGTGAGGTGACAGTGAGGCGTGCAGCCGCATGGATGCATGCGCGGCATCACGTGGACTCATGTGCTACCACCGTAGGTACCGAGGCCCGCATATGTTGTTGTCTGCATGCGGCACGTCCGCATGTCGGCACTCCTGCGACACCACACCATCTGGTTGTTGGTTCCCTTGTTACAATGAAAAAAGTTTTAATATCCATTATCAAAAACTAAACAAGAAAACAGATGGCAAACTATTTTGGAGCTTTCAACCTCTCAATACATTAATCATTTCATCAGTTCAATTGAACAGAAGTTGATCGTCAACTTTCATTAAGGTTCACAATGTCGTTGGCTTGCCCTGCCTCCACACACCAAGCCCCGTTCTATTCGGTCTTCGACTTAGAGCTTCATTCTTATCGCTGGAACGTTATACAGTATTGTTCGACCCATGAAAATTTTGGGCATGTTTTGAGCTCTTTAAAATCTGATTTCACATTAAAAATAATTGTGCAGATGCACATTCAAAAAAGAACTTTAGAATCACTTGAGCATGCATGTGGTAAATTTGCGTGACAAAATGCTACTCACCGGACCACAAATTTAGATGATTTTTATCGATTTTTAAACCATTTTGGGACTAAACTGCTTAACCAAAACTCAAACATAACATTCTGGGAAGCAGTATAATTTCAAAGCTACAAATGCTATGACGTCGGATCACAACAAAATGGATCGTGCTTGATTTTTAACTTCTATTTTAAAAACTTACAAGATTTTTGGAGGTCCCTGGATCCTGAATACATAACAAAATGTAGCTTGTCCCAAAATGTATCGACCTTTTTTTTATTCCAAACTAGAAAAGCTATATATATATGATACCGCTTCCAAAAAAAATGTATATAAGTATGTACGTAAAAAATTATGGACTTTAGAGATCACTAGGTCATTCATTTTAGGTCGACAAGACAAGATATGGAGAGTGTGTTAAACCAAGAACTAGGATGGCCTGACTCACCTACAAGAAAGTGTTTGCAGAAAGGACAATGTGTCAATTAAATCACACCAAAGCACGTGGTGTGAACGCAGTATTGATTCGTGCCATGATCTCTCGCACGACTCTTTTGACAATTTCTGAAAATTTAGCTTACACTACCACTAAAACAGTTTTCAGAGTCAGACAAAATGGATCATGCGAGGTGAACACCATTAATCAAAATTTACAGAGATGGTTGTTTATGCTCACCTCTGTTAATCCAAAATAAAAAAAAACAAAAAGCCTGCCGCTAGCCCAATAGCCCATCGAGCTCATCAAGCCTGCCGAGCCAATGAGTGGCAGCAACAGCAGCACCCGCCACGTCCTCCATGCCACCGTCGTACATGACCATATGAGCTCCTGGGCCGTTGAGGTCACCATCGTCCATCTCGACGGCGGATCCCCCACCGTGCTCAATAGATCAGGCAATGAGAGAGGGATGCATGCAGGGGAGTAGGCGTTTCTAGAACCCTAAGTGGTTATTATATATGTGACCATCATATTGGGCCTGGTGGGCTTCGAGCCTTTTCCTAGAGGCGCCTGTTAAGAGGTCCGTTTCTAAAAAATAATCTCCATTAAGAGGCTCGTCTCTGTAAAATTTATATCAACAAACATTCTTTAATCGTCTCCATAAATAGAGGTACCACGTTCGAAATTCACTAGCTATTTTGGTTGAAGCTAACAATTTCAGACCGTCACTATTAATAAATTATCTTGTCTCCTAAAATTATTTTTTAGTAGTGTATTAGGATATGTTTTTCTTAAAATATTAGTATTTTGTGGGCCAATAAAATTCAGCCTCGTCAAAGATTTGGCGGCTGGACACAGTGATGTGGTAGCCGTGCCAATAAACGCACGCTTCTTGTACCATAGTATATATTTTTAATTGTTCAATCTTAACCCGCTTTTTAATTTTGAAGTAGGTATGGAGAAAATTTCTTAAATATTTGATTCAGGCGTTCAGAACATAAACTTTTGACCCGGCCAGTCCTTGGTCATTGTAAAGAATGCGAAAAATTTAGGCGTGCATGGCATCGTGGTCGAGGATGGTCACGTGAGGTGACAGGCATGCTGCCGCATGGATGCATGCGCTGCCTCACGTGGACTCATGTGCTACAAGCGTAGGTACCCGAGGCCAATCTATGCCAAGCGTAGGTACCCAGCCTGGTCGCTTCCGGCTTAACTCTTCAGCTACTGCATGCCTCTAACTAGATGACTTGCCACAACCAACACCAACCACCAGACTAGTGCTATGAATCCACCGTACCCAGATCTGAATCAAGCAAGGGAAGAAGCATGAGTGTGGTGACGGGAGCGCTGGGAAGCCTCGTCCCCAAGCTTCTCCGGCTACTATTAGATGATATGATATCGTTGGCAGTTGAGATAGCGATAGACTTGAGATAGAATTGTTGTACACGGTATATCCCTAGTATCTAGGAGAAGTTTGTTGTAACAAATGTAATCTCGTGTATACCATGGTGATATAAATACAAGAGCCGGGACCCAGGATGGGGTAACCCGTTCCCATATTGTTTTACATGGTATCAGAGAGCCTTTCTCTCCTCACGGAGTAAGATCCAATCCACGAAATCCATGACGGACTCCTCTGCCAATGCGCCGCTCGCCTTTGGCCTCCTTCCCGTCGTCTCTGAAAAGCTCACCCGTGGCAACTACAATATGTGGTATGCCACGGTGTCCTCGGCGTTGAAGGGTGCCCGGATCGGTGGGTACATCCTCCCCACTGCCGCGCCGCCAGCCGCGTTCCTCGCTGTCGACGCTGCATCAACGGCTGATGGCAAGAAGCCGGATCCCCAGCCAAATCCGGCCTATGAGAAGTGGGTCGCTAAAGATCAGATCGTGCTCAGCTACCTCTTCTCCTCTCTGACCAAAGAGATCTTTGGCCAGGTCGCCAAGGCGACCACCGCGGCAGAACTTTGGGCCGCCATTCAGGAGCTTCACGCGTCGCAGTCACGGGCGCGTCTCATGACCACGCGCATGGCGCTCACCACCGCCAAGAAGGGCACGTCGTCCATCGCGGAGTTCTTCGTCAAGATGAAGGGTCTTGCTGACGACATGGCATCGGCGGGACGCAAGCTGGAAGATGAGGAACTTGTGACGTTTATCCTCACGGGTTTGGGCGAGGACTTTGAGTCCATTGTCAGCGCCATCGCCTCCCGCGTCGAGCCAATTTCTGTCAATGAGCTCTATGCTCAACTCGTTGCTTTTGAGCAGCGCAAGCAGATCAACACCGACGGCGGTTCCCAGTCGTCTGTCAATGCGGTCACCAAGGGTGGCCGTGGCGGGCACTCCTCCAGCCCCAACCAACCTCGCGGCCGTGCTGATGGTGGCCGTGGGGGCTTTCGTCGCGGAGGCGGCGGCCGCGGCAATGGGGGTGGCGGTGGCGGCGGCGGCCGCAACTTCCTCTCGGGCGTCTTCTGCCAGCTCTGTGGCAAGGAGGGCCACACCGTGGTGCGCTGTTTCAAGCGCTTCGACGCCACATTCACTGGAGTTCCTCAAAAGAGCGCCTCATCCGCCACCACTTCACAGTACGGGGTGGACTCGAATTGGTATGTGGACTCTGGGGCCACAGACCATATAACTGGAGAGCTGGAGAAGCTGTCATCCTTCCGCGACAGGTACATGGGAGGAGAACAAGTGCACACGGCAAATGGGGCAGGTATGCGAATTGATCACATTGGTCACAGTATTTTGCATTCTCCAATTCGTGATGTTCATCTGAAAAATATTCTTCATGTCCCTAGTGCAAATAAAAGTCTCCTTTCAGTACATCGTCTTGTTAAAGACAATAACACTTTCCTTGAACTTCATCCCAATCACTTTTCTCTTAAGGAGCAGGAGACGAAGAAAACCCTCCTCAAAGGGCAATGTGAGGGTGGCCTTTATCCAGTGAAGCCGCAGAAATCCACACCATCCACTCCATCAAATAAACAAGTTCTCGGTGCCTTCAAGCCGTCTACTTCTGTGTGGCATGGTCGACTTGGTCATGCCTCCACTCCGATCGTCCAGAGAGTTCTTAGTCGAAATAAGTTGTCTTTTTCAAGTAGTCCAAATAAAGGTGTGGTTTGTGATGCGTGTCAGATGGGCAAGGCTCATCAGTTACCCTATCCTAAGTCAAACAGTGTTTCTTCCAAACCTTTTGAGCTTGTGTTTAGTGATGTGTGGGGGCCGGCTCCTACTTCTGTTGGCCGGCACTCCTATTATGTGAGTTTCATTGATGATTTTAGCAAGTTTACGTGGATCTATTTGTTGCGCTATAAATCTGAAGATTTTCAATGTTTTCATGACTTCCAAAGCATGGTTGAGCGTCAATATAATCATAAAATCCTAGCTGTCCAATCTGATTGGGGAGGAGAATATCAATCTCTCAATTCTTTCTTTAAACGTCTAGGAATTGCTCACCATGTGTCATGCCCACATGCGCACCAATAAAATGGGTCTGCGGAACGTAAACATCGTCACATCGTTGAAGTTGGCTTGTGCCTTCTTGCACACGCTTCCATGCCGCTCAAATATTGGGACGAAGCCTTCTTGACGGCTGTCTTTCTTATAAACCGTCTTCCATCCAAAGTCATAGCCAATGCCACACCACACGAGCGTCTTCTCGGTTCACCACCGGATTACTCTTTTCTCCGAACCTTTGGCTGTGCGGTTTGGCCAAATTTGAGACCCTATAATGCAAAGAAAGTCCAATTTAGATCTAAACGCTGTGTGTTCCTTGGTTACAGCAATTTACATAAGGGCTTCAAATGTCTTGATCCATCCACCGGGCGTATCTATGTGTCACGAGATGTAGTTTTTGATGAAACACTTTATCCTTTTGCTCAACTACATCCTAACGCCGGAGCGCGTCTCCGTGCTGAATTTGCCCTCCTACCAGAAATTCTCCAAAATCCTTCGTCCGAGTTTGGGAATGCAAAAATCGGTGATCAAAATGTGATTGATTCTAACCCTACTAATGCTGTACCAAGCACTGCCTCTGTTGTGGATGAAACAGGTGAAAATCCGATGGAAAATCGTGAAGAAACGGCGCGTCCAGGGGGTCATTTTGTGTTGCCCTCGGCAGCACCACGTCACGTCCAGGCACATTGGAAAAAAACTTTAGATCTCACTTGAGCAGGCATGTGGCAAAAGTACATGACAAAACTTTTTTTAAACGAATCAGGCGGGAGAGCTGCAGACTATATTAAAAAGCAGATGAAGCCCAAACTGGGCAAATAAAAAAGGTACAACTCTGGTCGGTTGGATTGGGCCACCAACACGCTCCGAACTCAAACTAAGAGAAGAAGAAGAAAACAACTCTGGCTGGTCGAATTAGGACATCGATACGAGCCACACATGCTGAAAACTCAGCACAGACACACGCTGGACCGCTTCCGAACCACCACAAGCCGGTCACCACAATGCACGGCCAACAACCGAACGACAAAGCCATCTGGACGAAAACGTCGTCATCACCGCTTGCGCCGTCATTGCCGACGCTGCCCCACACCGAGATAGCCCGCTTCTGAGCAGGGCTAACCACCGTAGTCAGCTGCAAGCCAAAGCTGCCTCTGGCGCTCGCTAAGCCGACCCCGTCCACCGAGATCCAAGCGTTCACACCATAGTTTCCAGGACCTAGCTACCTCATCGAAGGTATAAGTGCCACATACGTCCTCCAGCTGCTGGTTAGAGCGCCTCCTTGCGCCGAAAACAACCGCCGCTGAGCGGGACCGCCAGTCGCCTCACCACGTCGGTCTTCTCGGCAACGCAATCTGCTGGCCACCACCTCCCACATCGGCCTCATCACCAACTCCGTGGGCACCTCCCACGCCGGTCTCCTCGCCATCTTCGTGGTCGCAAGTGGCATACGGTCCCACCAGACCGTCACCCTCCATTGCCAAGCAGGTGCGAAGCCCTCCAATCAACGCGTTTATGCCCTCCTTCCTCCGCCGTGGGCACTGGCAACTTGAATACTCAACTAGGCCTCCACCTTCCACGCCACGACACCAACTGCTGTCGCAAACTGACCGAGCACGAGCCTGCAAACGACGCCTCCAAGGAGGTATGCGACGCACCGGTGCCGCCGTCACCTGACCAGAGGTCAAGGTTTTCACCCAGGAAAGACATGACGCACAAAGAGGGGAGGACCGTTCGATGGACGCTTCCAGGAAGAGAATGGCGCCCGGAGGCGTCGCCGTCGTTGGCCCCAGAAGGACAAAGCTTTTGCCATGGCACCTCAACCCCGTGCACAGCAATGCCCACGGCCCATCCATTGTGCCTGCCACCGCCCCGTCGAGCCTACCATCTGCCATCGCACGCAGCTCGCGAGATGAGCTCGAAAACCGCGGCAGATGGAAGACCTTGCGACAGATGAGCATGCATGCACAGGGCTGAACATCCGTGTGCGCCGGACAGCCCGGCTCGAAGGCGGCCTCCATGCCTAGCCAGACCGCTGGCCATGCTGCCACCAAGCTGCCATGGAGGCGAGATCTGGCCTTCGGGTGACCGGATCCGGCAACCATGGCTCTGGATCTGGCCTCCAACCCACTGGTGTCCAGCCCCGAGCGCTGGCCAGGCCACCTCGCACCACCACGAGCCTGCACGGACGCCCAAGCACAATCCAACCCCGGACCAAACGCCATCGAGATCCGGCCACTGGGCGACCGGATCTGACCGTGGCTCCGCTAGAATAGCCACCGGAGTAGAGGCCACCGCTACGACGAAAAAACTCCGGTAGAGGGGCGCCATGGTGAGATATGAACGGCAGAAAGCCTCGCCGCCGCCATCCTTGCGGACACCGGCATCTAGAGGCGCCCTCTAGCCACAACGAGGTGGAGGGAATAAGAGATATGAGGGCCCCCGGCGGCGTGAGTGGTGGTTCCGCCCAAGCCGCTCGAGAGGGGCGACGTGGGGGACGAATGCTCTTTGAAACCTTTTGGGAGTAAACAGCTTAATCAAAACATAAACAAAGCATTCCGGAAAGCATAATAATTTCAAAACTACAACAGCTATGAGTCGGATGACAACAAAATGGATCGTGCTGGATTTTTAACATCTATTTGAAAAACTTACAAGATTTTTGGAGGTCCCTGAATCTTGGATACTACTCCCTCTGTCCTGTGATATATTGCATTCTAGCATTCAAAATTTGTCCTAAAATATAATGCATTCTAGAGGACAAAAACCAATTTTACATTAAATACTTTACATTTATCAACCAATCACCATTAGTCACGTTGATGATAGCGTCTGATTAGGAAATAAAATAAGGGTACATGTGTCTTTTATGTTCTCTCTTAATTTGTCTTAAAATTCCTAGAATGTACTATATTACATGATAGAGGGAGTACCTAACAAAATATAGCTTATCCCAAAATGTATCGACCTTTTTTATTCCAAACTACAAAAGCTATAAATGATACCGCTTTGAAACAAAATGTATCCACCTTAATGTTTAGTATGTATATGAAAAAATGAAGGACTTTAGAGATCACTAGGTCATTCATTTTAGGTCGACAAGACAAGATATGGAGAGTGTGCAGGGGCGGACCCACGGGGTATGCCAAGTGGGCCACGGCATACCATGTGGGGCAGCCTTGTACTACTTAGCACTGGGTTATAATTCTTAGATAAGAAAATCTGCAACTGACACTACCATTACATCTTGTTAGCCCGGTGGTAGGCCTCTTGCTCTTGTGACCGAAAAAGGTCGCTAGTTCAATCTCCTGCAGCTGCATTTGTTGTTTTTATTTTCCATTTTTTTGTTTTTATATTTTCTATTTTATGTTCCCTTTAAATATTAACTGTAGATAATAAATTTTTTCTTTAGTTTTCGTATTTTTATCTCATCTTGTTGTGTCCCGCGTGAAACCTCTGTTGCGAGTAATTTTAAATTTCTTATCTTTTATCTCCTCTCAGTATTAATACTATACATATATGATATTTCGTCCTTTATTTTCTAGTTTTTTTATCCCATGTTGTTGTGCCCCGTGAGATAATTTACCTCATCCCCTTTAGTTTTTCTATTTTTTTGTCCCCTCTTGTTGTGTCCCATGAGACCTCATGTGTCTTCTTTTATTTTTCCAATTTTTATACCCTCTAGGTATTATAATTATAAATGATATATTTCAACCTTTATATTTTACAAATTTTCATCCCATCTTGTTGTGTCCTGTGAGATACGCCATGAAATGGAATGGAAATCGGTAGCTATGCATGACATGGAAATTGGTAGCTATGTACAGTGTCATGTCCACTTTACAAAGACACTGCACTCGACCACTAGTTGTGCATCAGGAAGATTAGGCAAATCAGTTGTTAGAGTGTGGTTCGCAGTTCGTCCAACATTAGTATTAGAAGATAACATATCATGTGAGTTTTTTTTATGAAATTTAGTTCATATGGTTTACCGAATTGAAAAGGGTTTCACTAAATTGCATAAAAAAAATTTGTGCGGCATACCCTAAGTTAAAATACTAGGTCCGTCACTGAGAGTGTGTTAAACCAACTGCAACTAGCATGGCGTGACTCACCTTATATACAGGAAAGTGTTCGCAGAAAGGACAACGTGTCCATTAAATCACACCAAAGCACGTGGTGTGAACGCAGTATTGATTCGTGCCATGGTCTCTCGCACGACTCTTTTGACATTTTCTGAAAATTTAGTTTACACTACCACTAAAACAATTATCAAAGTCGGGCAAACTGGATTATGCCAGCCGAAGACCATGAATCAAAATTTACAGAGACAGTTGTTTATGCCCACCTTTACAGAGAGAGTTGTTTATGCCCACCTCTATTAATCCAAAATAATAATAAACAAAAAAGCTTGCCGCCAGCCTAATAGTCCATCGAGCTCATCGAGCCTGCCGAGCCACCGAGTGGAAGCAACAGCAGCACCCGCCCCGTCCTCCACGCCACCGTCGTACATGACCATATGAGCTCCTGGGCCGTTGAGGTCACCATCGTCCATCTCGACGGCGGATCCCACACCGTCCTCAATAGATCCGGCAATGGCTGCCGCCCAAGAAGTTCCCGAGCCAAACGCCGCAACTAGAGGAGCTCCCGTGCAATCAAGGTCGCCGTCGTCTCCTTCTCGACAGCCATAATTTTTACCGGTTCCAAAACAAATGTATCGACCATAATTTTTAGTATCTCTGTAAAAAATTAAGGTGTTCAGAGATCACTAGGTTATTCATTTTGGATCAACAAGAAAAGATATGGAGTGTGCTAGACCAACTAGGGTGGCATCACTCAGGGTATATACAGGAAATTGTTCGCAGAAACGATAGTGTGTCTATTAAATCACACCATGGCGTGACCGCAGTGGCGAGTCACGCCAATGGTCTCCCGCAGGACTCATAACGCCATGAAAATTTAGTTTAGGATGTGTTTTCCTTAAAATATATTAGTATTTTGTGGGTTAACAAAATTCCTTCTCGTCAAAGATTTTGCGCCGTGACAGAGAGATGTGGTAGCCTTTCGCAAGCAAGGCACGCTTTCTTGTACTTGCACTTGTTAAATATGAAGCCGATTTAAATTTTGATGAAAGGTATGAAGAAAAATTTCATAAATATTTGATCCAGGCTAGGCATTGTAACATCCTAAAATTTGCATTCTATTAAAATTAGTAAATATGATTTATTTAAGCAAATGTGTGTGCATTACAAGACAGGGAAATAATAAATTTTGTGGAATTAAAATTTAAAAATAAGTTTAGAAACTTTTTGATGCATACATGCTGCTGCATATCATTTTGTGAATGTTTGGAATTTGTTAAAGATTTCAAAAAGAATTGAAAGTTGAATTTAAAAAGGGTTTTGGAAAATAGAAGAATTAGAAAGGGAAAGAATCATTTTTTTCCTCTCCTTTCTTGAATTCGGCCCGCTGGCCCCCTCTCTATTTCCGTGGCCCAGCACCAGCCCCAGCCCAGCTCGCCTCCCCGCCCCTGCTCGGCCCAGCACCGCGCCAACCGCCAGCCCAGCCGCGCGCCCTGGCCGCTCGGCCCAGCAAGACCCGCCGGCCCATCTACGCGCCAGCAACCGCCGCGCCTCCCTCGTGCTCTGTCGCTGACGCCCGGGCCGCGCTTGTCGGCGCCGCCTTCTTCCCCGCGCGGCTCGGAACCGCTCGCGCCCGGCCTGGCCGCAACCGCCGCCCACGAACGACATCGTGGGAGCGCCCCCCCTCGTGCCCCGGCCGCTACAAATAGCAGCCGAGCCATCCCCCGCGCACCCTGCTGCCTCCCCGGCTCTTCTTCGCGCTCGCCAAGCACCGAGGAAGCTCCGCAACCGCCGCTCCGTGGTCGCCGGGATCCGCCGTCTTCTCCTTCGCACGGACCGCAGCCGCCGAGTTTCCCCGTCCTCCTTCCTCCCCGCGGTGAGAACCCCCCGGCCTCCCTCTATCTCCCGGTACCTCTACTTTCTATTTTCTTGGCTTCTTGAGCCCTGGCCACGAGCTCCGCAAGCCATCACCGCCGGCCATGGCGGCCACCGCGCTACCCGCTATTCCCGGCCGCCGTATCGGCATGGCCGAGACCCCCTTCCTTCCCCGCATTCCCCGGTGCGCTCGGATTTCCGTTTGGTGAACCCTAGCCCCTAACCGCGTGCGACCGAGACCTCCACGCCGCCGACAATGGCGCCTCACCGCCGGTGTCACTGTGTCCGGCCGAAATCCTTTTTCCCCCCGGTCTAATCCGATCCGTTCATTTTAAATCCAACGGCCGAGATCTTCCGAACCCCTTAGCGGCTAGATATGCTAAAGAGCCCCTCTGTTTTCGTGTAATAGAACCCGCAGTCCAAAGCGTAGTTCCCCGAACGCGCAATCTCGTTTGGAAAGCGTAAACTTCACGGTTTAAGTCAAAAATACGTTTTCAGTATTTACAGAAATGCCATTTGAACTGTTTCGCTTATAAAATTGTCGTTTTAGCTCTGAATTGATCCATTCAAATCGCGTTAGCTTCGTAATTCCATAACCTACATGTTAGAACCACTGTTAGTCAAGTTTGGAACTTTTTAATTTCATGGTTAGATTTAATTAAATATATTGCTATAGGAAATCCCGTTTAAATCATAACTTTCGCATTTTAGCTCCGTTTTTCGTGAACTTCGCGTTGACATGATCGTAGCGAGACGTAGATTATTTTTACAAACATTTTATCTTGTTTTCAATACTGTTGGTGTACTGTTCTAATGATAGGAATGTTTGCTTTGCATGAATGCTTTTGGAATGTTGTATGTTGCCGTGTTGGTCGCGTTCAGACAGTGAGGAAAACGTTGGAGACCAAGAACTCTTCGACGACCAGCAGGACCAGCACGAGTTTGTGAACCAAGGCAAGTATAGCATGGGCCTTCCTTGATCTCCTATTTCACTTTAATCAATTACTCATGTGCATGTGTCTAATTTTGATACCCGTAAGGACATCCTAGTGATTGTTTATCTTGTTCCTTATCTCCTATGGGTTAAATGCATATGGGTAGATTGCTAGTGCTCTAACTGAACTTGATATACATGATGATGAAGGATACTATGGAACTAAGAGTTTAACATGATTCATAACAACTGTTCCATAGGGCGAAGGTGCAAATGACCTTTGTTCATGTTGTTCCCAGCTCTCCATAAGGACTTATCTGTCGGCAAAAGCTGGGACTGACAGTGCAACCAGGAGAGTCATATGGCTCTGACTTTAGCTCAGTAATAGGAACTTTTCTAGCTAGTTAGAGGTTACCTTTTTGGCGCAAATGGGGCTTGCCACGTTGGGTATAGGGCTGCCTCTGTTCCTATGAGTATAGCCGCGATGGATATGTGCCATAGGAAAGGGGGGCTCCTACATCTGCCTGCCAAGGAAACCTAGCGGCCCTAACTTGTTAGAGAAACCTATGAAATGGCTTCATAGTGTACCCTGCCCGCTCACCTTGGTAGTGACATAGGAGTAATTAACCCGGGCATATGGGGATCACGACTCGCGGTGAATGTGCACAACCTCTGCAGAGGGTAACAAACTGTTATAACAGCCGTGCTCACGGTCACGAATAATTGGATACTTGTTGATGAACATTTATGATGGTATATGATGGATATGATACACTTGATTTTGATATCTGAATTTGTGGGTTTAAATGGGAGCCTAAGCATAACTTGATAATAACTGAGGATAAAATCTTGACTTATTAAAAGTGCTATCTACAGTAAACCAAAGTCAACCTCTTTGAGCTTCATAACCCCATGTTATCTTGTTGAGTACGGGATGTACTTACGCTTGTTTACTTTCTTTATTGGATAAAAATCCTGGATGGGTAACAGATGACCACGTGTATGAGGAATTTCCTGAAGATTATTAGGCTTGTGGTCAACCAGTTGACCTTCCCTGTGATGGTGTTCCACGAGAGAGATTTATCTTTTATTTTCCGCTGTGATGTATAAGACTAAGTTATGTAATATCGTGATGTAAGATACACTGTGATGATACTCCTTTATAATTTGTCAGCTTATGTGTGTGATTGATCCCTGGGCACACATGAGTTAGTGCATCCAATTTTATCCTTAAAATTGGGTGTGACAGGCATTCAGAACTTAAACTATAGAAAGTGCAGTCTTTGGTCATCGTAAAGAATGACAACTTGCAACCACTCTATACCCGACCAGTCTTTGGTCATCGTAAAGAATGAGAAAATTTAGAGAAAGTGCGCGGCGTGCATGGAATCGAGGTCGAGGATGTTGGCATGAGGCGACAGTGAGGCGTGCAGCCGCATGGATGCATGCGCGGCATCACGTGGACGCATGTGCTACCAGAGCGGTAGGTACCGGGACCCATAGTTGCTTCCGGCTTAACTCTTCAGCTACTGCATGCCACTAACTAGACGCCTTGCCACCACCAACAACGAGAGTACTGCTATGAATCCACTGCTGCACTCAGATCTGAACCAAGCAATAGAAGAAGCATGAGTGTGGTGACGGGGGCGCTGGGAAGCCTCGCCCCCAAGCTTGCGAAGCTTCTCCGCGATGAATACAAGCTCCGGAAGGGCGTGAAGAAGCAGGCGCAGTGGCTCCACAGCGAGCTCGAGAGCATCTATGCCTTCCTCGGCGAGGTCGCGGATGTGCCATGGGATCGGCTCAACGGGCAAGTCAAGGTGTGGGCACGCGAGGTCAGGGAGGCATCCTACGACATGGAGGATGTCCTCGACATCTACCTCGTGCGCGTCGACGGTGGTGAGCCTGCTGACCCGAGCAGGCTCAAACGCGCCATAAAGAAGATGGGTAAAGTCTTCACCAAGGCCAAGGCGCGCCGTGGTATAGCAGGTGCCATTGAAGACATCAAGAAGCATCTTGAGGAGATTGCTGAAAGGCGACAGAGGTACAAAACTTGACGACATTATGTCCAAGCACGACACAACAACATCAAGTATTGATCCTCGCCTTAAAGCTATGTACAAAGAAGTGACACAACTTATTGGCGTCGACAAGTCAAGGGACGAGCTCATGTCTATGCTGAATCAATCCCAACTGGATCATGATGCCTCCAATAAGAAGATGAAGGTGGTTTCTGTTGTGGGAGTTGGAGGATTGGGTAAAACCACTCTTGCCAAAGCGGTGTATGACAAGCTTAAGTCACAATACGACTGCGGGGCTTTCATTTCAATTGGTCGGGAGCATGACTTGGTAAAAGTTTTCAACAATATTCTCTGTCATCTTGACATCGAAAAGCATAATGTGATTCACAACACTGGAACAGGCGTCGATCTCCACATTCACCAACTCCGAGAATTCCTGAAGAAAAAGAGGTAACACAGACAACCAATTGTAAATTGTAATTAGTCAGTGCGATTTAAGATATTGCTCCACAGTTACTCGATGCTACACTATGTTGTAGGTTATACAAAATATGTTATCTCCACATCATTTATGCCAGACTACTTGAGATCGATTCAGTGGTTTCTACATAACAGCTTCTAGCTCATTTTTTAAGCATGTAGCTTTTAGAATACTGCACTAGCTATACAAAAGGGCAATGCATTTAGCACTTCTAAGCATCATAGTTTAAGTAAATTTTTAAACATTTCTAATCATTAATTGAGCTCAGAATTTTTTAAATGTGTTCCTTCTGAGGAGAAACACAGTTTTAGGGTCACCTATGTTTGCAACATGCCCATAGATGAGTTAGTTCTGTATGAGGAGACCTTAAATATGTAGTTTTCTTCAAATAGGCCCTTTGATGTGTAGTTTCCATAAATATCACTACCAGAATTCCGAATTACCCAGAGTGCAGAAAAACGCAAAGGAAAATACTAGAACCGCAAAGGAAATAATCCTTGACTATTAACCATAAAGCAAATTCCATCATGTTTTTTATTTTTACTAGCGTGATCATATGTTTTATGTGTCATGCGGACTTCCTTTAATCTTAGCAAATTTCTTGCTTCTGCAGAAGTTCTAAACATTACTAACCAATGGTTCTTCCACTTTGGTGTGAATAGGTATTTTATTGTCATTGATGATGTATGGGAGGTACGCACTTGGGAAGCAATCGAACTAGCACTTGTTGAGAATTATCATGGAAGTAAAGTAATCACAACTACTCGTAATGTTGATGTTGCCAAAGCATCTGGTGAGATTTACATGCTAAAACCACTTTCATATGATGACTCCATGAAATTATTTTATACAAGGTTATCTAGTGCAGCCAGAAAGTTCCTTGATAACCAACTAGATGATATTTCTGAGAAAATTCTAAAGAAATGTGCTGGTATACCATTAGCAATCATCACAATGGCTAGTTTGTTGGCTGGTAAACCAGAGTGCGAATGGTCAATGGTATACAATTCTATTAGTTTTGACACTAGAGATAATAGGGAAGCTGAAGATACAATGACAATACTTTCATTTAGCTACTATGATCTGCCTCCACATTTGAGGACATGCTTACTATATCTAAGTACATATCCAGAAGATTATGAGATCGAAAAGCATTCTTTAATATGGAAGTGGATAGCTGAAGGATTTATCAGTGGAGATCGAGGAACAAGATTATTTGAGATTGGAGAAAGATACTTCAACGATCTCATCAATAGAAGCTTGATCCAGGCAGTGGAGGACGTGTGGGATGGAAGAGTAGTAGGTTGTCGTGTTCATGATATGGTTCTTGATCTGATGCGTAAGCTTTCATCTGAAGAAAACTTTATTACTATATTAGGTGACAACGAGGAAGGAACACATGCACTAAGCAATGTCCGTCGGTTAACCCACCAAAATAGAATAGCCCAGCACATTAATTCTGAAGCCATGCTTACTGGGATTCACTGTAGTTCTGCTCAGAACCTGCAACATTGTTCTTCGTGTTGAACTGCTGGTTTTTTATTAGTTCCTTCACTTCTCTATGGTTCCTACACCCTAATACGCTTGCAACACGTACATTTGTGCTGTGTGAACTTTGAGGTGTAGTAGGCATGTGTCGCTTTCATTGCCTCATGTTGTAGTTTTCTCATTCTAGTGGATGTAAGGTTGTGTCGTCATTTGGAAAACATACGGCTTGTACCGTCATAATATAATTTATTTGGAATCTTATATTGCAAGTATATTTTGTTCCTCGAAGATTTGCCGTAGTTGACTTTGGTATGAGTGCAAAACTGTTGTACGGTGACTTAAATCCTAATTGTATAGGACTCCATAGAGGTGTGCTATTAAGACTTCTAGTTCTACAAAGACTTGAACGTAGAATCCTACTAGGAATATGACTTTTACTTGCATGTATAAGAGCTTTGGAGCAGGCTTAACAATGGATAGAAGGCATAGGCATCAACATAACAAGCCCACACAAGGGTCTCATCCATGGCTTGTATAAAGTACTCCCTCCGTCCCAAATTATAAGTCATTCCAACTTTTTTGTAGAATTAAAGCAAATCAAGTTTGACCAAACTTATATAATATAAAATAGTTACATTTATGATACTAAATAAGTATTATTAGATTTTTTATTAATTATATTTTTATATTATACCTATTTGATGTTATAAATCATTGTAATTTTTTTTAGAATTTTGGTCAACCATGAGATGTTTTGATTCACCAAGAAAGTTAAAATACTTATAATTTGAGATGGAGGGAGTAAGAATCAGTGGGTCCTAAAGGGTCAAGTGAGGTTGTGAGAGAGCGACAATCGCTTGTACAATCACTCCTGATCCCAGTGCCAAAGAAATTAGTTGCCACACTGTTGGGCGCACCACCAGCTCCACCCTGCTGTACCCAGGACGGGAAGCCGGGGGCAGCAACGATGAGGACAAACATTAGGATTCTTGCACTCATCATACTGTAGGTTGCTCTCTCAACTTGCTTTGGTTACGTACCACTTGCTACTGTTTTAATTCATAAGCTATCTGCTTTGCAATACATGGAGAGAAGGGGCGAAATGGGATATTTATAGAGGCACCTAGGTGATACTTTTTCTCAGGATTTCGCACGGGATCATAAAAGCATGCTCCAGTATTTTTCTCCTTGTCTACGGATGTTCTTCTAGAGTTCGTGGAAATTCTCTTCATAATCAAGTCTACAAATCTTGACTAGATGCTTCAGTTCTACTCTTGTACAACTTTTCTTTGACTTCAGTTGTAATTAGGTAAGCAAAAGTGGCACGTGTGTGACCCGAAGCAATCCAAAATAAGTACTAGTTCCTTCTGTACAACTAACTTCCGTACATTGATTTAATAATCAGTGCTGATCTCGTTACAAACTGAAATCAAAATAAAGAAAGTTTACAAAAAGAATCTTTTTAATTCCATCTTGTTTTGCGACTGCCATTAGGATTTCTTGTCTTGTTGACTTATGAGTTTCGGGGGTGTTTAGTTCCCTGTCACCACGCGCCACAGCCACACCTAAGGCTGCTATACTTTTTGCTACTGCTGCTTGGTTTCTGAGTTATTTTAGGCAGCCACAGCTTTTTTACTCTACAGCTTTCGCCACACTTGTGGCGACCAAATTAACTGCCACATGTGTGGCGTTGCCGCAGCTAAAGTGTGGCGCACTGCGGCCGGAACCAAACACACTCTAAATATTCAAAATGAAAATCCGGACATATGGTGAATATGTTGGAGTAAGCATGTCCATTGCGAAAATGTGAGCAAAAGAAGACTCCGCGCGTGTCCCCCGCGGCAATCCCGATCGTAGACGTCACGGCTGCCGTGCGTGGAAGACCGTCGCGATTGGATCAGAGTATACTTGCGTTGCCAAAACAAGTGTCCATTGGGCCGGGCAAATTTTTCAGGCCCATGCCGGGCCTCTGCTCTTTGTTCGCTAGAACAAGTACTAGGGTAGCGAGGGCCAAACCTAAGCCGCACCCTGTTAGCCAGCCAACGAAAAAAACTTTCGCCGACGTCGTCCGGGAAGGAAAACCGATGGCGGCGTAGGAGGGAAACAATTTCGGCGGCCGGGGAGGAGGAAGATCGGCCGGTGGCTTCAACCCGGGATTCAACCCTGGTTTCAATCCAGGGTACGGAGGGAGAGGTGGAGGTCGCGGTCGATTCCCGCCGCGTGGCCGATGACACGGCCATGGCGGTCACGGTGGACATGGACATGGCTATGGTGGATTCACTGGAGGTTACCAGGGCTTCGGGCGAGGTGGTGGCTGGCAAAACGACGGAAGAGGCCGGGGCTACGCTGGCTGGCACCATCAGCCAGTGCCGCCTGGCCCTAATCACGGCGCGGTTCCACCCAATCACCAGGGGGGAGGTTTTCCTTCGCACGTGTTCCAAGCAGGTGGACAGGCCACTGCCACAGTCGACGGACAGGGCCAGTCACATCAAGTAAAGCATGCACCCGTGCATGGGCATGGCGCGGCTAACTCAGTGCAAGGCACCGGGGCCAGTTCGCAGGTGGCGATGGGTACTGCTTCCAATCCAACCATGGGGGCAGCGCCTCAACCTTCGACCAAGACGGCGCCGGCAACAACTGAAACACTCAATCCGGCCACTGCCGCTCCAAGTTCCAACACTGCAGTCATTCAGAGTGATGTGCCAGAGTCATCCCAAAAAGGAAATAAAAAAAGCAAGGGTACACCCTACTGCTATCGCTGCCATACCAAAAGGCATACAATTTCAGTTTGTACTGCAGTGCTTAGCTGTGAGATTTGCTTTGGGGATCATGTTAAAAAAGTTTGCCCAAATTTGAAGAATCTGCAATCTACTGCTGTACCATGTGGATATGCTGTAGAAGGCTTAGGTTTCTATTTTATACCTATTGCAGAAAATCCAAAAATAGCTTCAGATCATAAGTCCGCTGTGGTACGTGTTTTGGAGGGTTCTCTTACTGCAGATCAATTAGCAGTGGAACTCGACAAACTACTGCCCGGAAACAATTGGGTGATTGACGAGAAAGGCAATGACGCCTTTATCACTAATTTCACTTCTTCTGAAGTGCTCAATCACATGGTGAATTGGGGTCCGATGGACACCAAGACAGTGAAATGAAAGATTCGGTTTGAGAAAGGGGCTGAAAATGATGTTTTTAAGTATGAGATTGACAAGGTTTGGGTGCAGTTCCGGGGACTTCCAACGGAACTACGAGAATTCCCTATCATTTGGGCAATAGGCTCAATTCTAGGTGTTTCTCGGGCAATTGATACAAAATTTACAAAGAAGTATGGCAGAGCTAGAATGAAAGTAGCCGTGCTGAATCCCGACCTCATCCCAGACCTTGTGGATGTAGTCATTGGGGATTTTGACTATGAGCTACAATTCAGAGTTGAGAAGGATATGCCAGATGGTGAGCCCCAAGTCATTGACATGGACTCTACCATGGACGAGGACAAAGGCCCGGAGGAGAAAGATTTGGAGAACATGGATCATGATGGTAGCAAGACGGAAGACCCACCAGCTGGTCAAGCACCTGACAAGTAGCCTAATGCCTCAGTTGTGCTGAGTGGACAGCACAAGAGTAAGGCTGCCGCCGGCGCACCTACTGAGCAGCATGCAAACATGGTCTTGGCGGCACAGCAGGACCTTGCAGGGGCCGCTGGTGTCTAGCAGGATTCTGTGGGTGATGCAGGGGAAGCACTCCAGCATGATGACCTGGAAGGCAAAGGTTTTGACTCTGTGAGAAAGAAGAATGCAGTTAAGCCTGTGGTGTTGCTTACTCAGATGGATCTGCACAGTGGAAGGATAGTTTGATGCAGTCCAAGAATGACTCTGGTCTTCTGAATAAGACTAAAGCACTGAGTGGTGGGGTAGTGTCGCCATTGAGAGCTAGTAAAAGAAATGCGTCTACTTCGGAGCAAGACTCGTTGGAGAAGGCAACGAAGTTAAAGGCGCGCAAGAACATGGATTCTTTTTCTATCAAAGGTAAAGAACAACCACATTCTTTTGATGTTTTTAATGATTCTTCTTTACTAGCTTCTACTAGTACACTAGGTATTTCACTTGGGGCTAATGAGCAAGAAGTTGCTTTTTCTATGCAATATTTAAGAGACCTAGAATCACATAGATTATCTGAGAGCAGCATTTTAGAAGTAGATGATGCTTCTACTGTTTGTTCCTTAGAAGAGAACATGGACTTAGATGCTTTAAACCTCATTTGTGCAGAAATACCTAAAGACCTAGGTGACGGGGGTTGTGACCCTTTGTGTCTACAGACCCCTATATCACAACTTAAGAAATCTAGGTCCAAAAATAATAAGAAAAAAGTAAAAAACCATTCTAGATGAAAGGAATTTTCTGGAACTGCAACGGTTTTGCTAACACAAAAAAATATAGATTCCTTTCTGATTTAACAAAAGAAAAGAACCTAGATTTTATCGCCTTATCGGAAACCGGGAGAGACAATTTTCCGCAGTCCACCTTGAATAATATCTGTGCTAGCAGAGATTTTCTGTGGCATTGCATGGCTCCAAGGGGTCGGTCCGGTGGCATGATTCTAGGGATAAACCTCCTAACCTTTGACATTGGACAAATAGAAGAAGGGGATTTTTTTATTCGGTTTAAGTTACGACACAAGGAGGAGGATTTTAAGTTTAATTTAATCTCAGTTTACGCCCAACTCAGTTGGATCTCAAATCACATTTCTTATCCGAACTTGTTCGAGTATGTTCAAAAGAAACATTACCTGTTATTATAGGCGGTGATTTAAACATTATTCGTAGCCCGGATGAGAAAAATAATGGCAATTATAATGATAGATGGCCCTTTCTTTTTAATGTTGTAATAGATATGTTAAATCTCAGAGAATTAGAAATGGCAGGAAGAAAGTTTACTTGGGCTAATCACCTACAAAACCAGACCTTCGAGAAATTAGATAGGATTTTCGTGTGTACAGATTTTGAGTCCAAGTATCCGGTTACAACTGTTCAAGCATTAAGCAGAGAGATTTCTGACCACACTCCACTCTTATGTAGCACAAATAGCCCATCTCCGGCTTACTAGCCCCAATTCAGGTTTGAATTGGGATGGTTGCTCAGGGATGGATTTTGTGACATGGTGAGAGATGTATGGCATAGTGTGCTTGTCGAGGGTAGCCCCCTAGAGAGGTGGTAAGCGAAGATCAGAAGGCTTCGCCAATACCTCAGAGGATGGGCAAAAAATGTGAGTGGTGCCTACAAGAAAGAAAAGAAGACTCTGTTAAACAAACTTGACGAGCTAGATAAAAAGGCAGAAAACACTTTGCTTGATGAGACGGAATTAAACCTAAAACATGTGTTAAACAAAAGGCTTGCTGAATTACTTCGAGAAGAGGAACTTAAATGGTACCAAAGGGCAAAGGCTAAGCATCTACTGGAGGGGGATGTTAATACAAAATATTATCATTTACTGGCTAATGGTAGACATCGAAAAACTCGTATTTTCCAGTTGGAGGACGGTGACACTGTAATAGATGGTGATGCTCAGTTAAAGCAGCATATTACCAACTATTATAAGAACCTATTTGGTCCCCCGGAGAATTCTTTTATCGAGTTAAATGAACACCATGTTCATGACATTCCACAAGTCTCCGAACTAGAAAATGAGTACCTCATAGATGTCTTCTCAGAATCAGAAGTGT